>NC_134275.1:7006357-7286357 GCF_031893055.1 Leptodactylus fuscus
GATTACATTTGACAGTATTACATTGCGTTACATGGAAGTGAACGGAGTAAAAATATACCAATTAAGAAGATGCGAATTATAGCGCCGGCCTCTCGCTTTAGAGGACAATTACAGGACAGAGAATGGTGTTTAACAAGACGGTTTAATCTCATCTACGGCTCGGAAAAACCTTATTAGATGTTTAAGAGGGAACCAATTAAATTGTTCTCCAGACTCGAGTTCAATGACAATCTGGATGAGGACAATTTGGAAATGAATGCACGAAGCCTGAAAAATAATCTATCTATCTATCTATCTATCTATCTATCTATCTATCTATCTATCTCCTATCTATCTATCTATCTATCTATCTATCTATCTCCTATCTATCTATCTATCTATCTATCTATCTATCTATCTATCTATCTCCTATCTATCTATCTATCTATCTATCTATCTCCTATCTATCTATCTATCTATCTATCTATCTATCTATCTATCTATCTCCTATCTATCTATCTATCTATCTATCTATCTATCTATCTATCTATCTCCTATCTATCATCTATCTATCTATCTATCTATCTATCTATCTATCTATCTCCTATCTATCTATCTATCTATCTATCTATCTATCTATCTATCTATCTATCTCCTATCTATCATCTATCTATCTATCTATCTATCTATCTATCTATCTCCTATCTATCTATCTATCTATCTATCTATCTATCTATCTCCTATCTATCTATCTATCTATCTATCTATCTCCTATCTATCTATCATCTATCTATCTATCTATCTATCCAACTACAGTCCGCTTGCTAAGACCTAATTTCGATGACGGATTTTAAGGTCACCTTCTTTGAGACAACCACTCTCCGAGATACACAGTGAACCCTCTTTGTAACGACCCCCCATAGCTGCATGGATCAGTGGTCTTCTATAGAGGTGGCCATCTCAAAGATGTATGGAAAACTGAAAAATTCCTAAATGAAAATGTGGTCTGGGTAAGGGGTTTGTCTTTTCCAAGAAATGGTCTTTTGGAGAAGTTTCCCTGTATTTAGTTTGAGATAACTTTAAATAGCGGTTCCTCCAATGAGAGCGCTGTGGACCCCGTTTAGCAATAAAGGGCTATGCTATGGGCCCCTTCTTGTTCATGCCCAAATCAGTTTTTCTATTCTGTAAATGTCCATCAGGCTATAGATGGCTCCGTCTATATTCTCCCCTTACATAGATATTACGTCTTTAATTCTCAGTCATTAATTGTTATTTTCAATAATTTATGGATATCTTTAAAATTTTGACTAATAGTCAACCGTAATCATTGCAGACCAGTCCATGGTCCATCACTTTATAAAAGCTGCTAAGTTTAATCTTAGTTGGAAGCGATTGTCGTCTTATTAGTATTAGACATCCATGTTCTTCCCCGTTACATCATTAAACAACATGTAACAATGTATACGTAAGACATTCTATCAGAGAGTAGCAGAGCGCTCAGAGTCAGTAAAGGGACATTCACCCAGAGGAAGTTTCCGCGCAGAATCCATTGAAATCAATGAGACAAAAAGCCTCCCATTGATTTCAATGGGTTCCCAGCGGAAAATGGAGTCCATTGAAGTCAATGGGAGTCTTTTTTTCACCGCTGAGCCAGAATCAGCGCCATCTTCCTTCCATGTGAATTATCATCCGAGTGGCTTCTTTTTTTGTGTGCCCATTCCAATGTCCAATTTAGATCCGTTTTCACAAAGTCTCCCTTTGATCTCAATAGAATAGTGAAAAAAATGGACACTTAGAAGTCATCGGAACATCTTTCGAGTTTCTTCCATTCTTTTTGAATTGCAACATTGATGGAACGCATAAAGCATTGTTCTAAATTTTCATATATTTGTCATTTAACGTAACAATTCTCATGATCTTGTCCTATGCCCATGTCAATAGGGAACAATAATATTTTGATATCAATGTCTCCATATAGATTGATGGAGAAATGGACCTGAATGAAGATTACTTATTCATACGCAGAATACAGAAGTGTATGAAAGGAGACGACATAGATCCGACTTTACTGAACTGCAAAGAGGTTTTAGACAAATTCCGTAAGCTAATCTCGCAGGTACGTGGGGCTGGTGTGAGCAGGGTTAAGTTTTATGTGGTTTGTCTTTTGTTTTTTTGTGTTTTCCACTTGCAAACAGAATAAAATCTAAGCTTAGATTTTACTGAGAAAAAGTTATTGTGTTTGGATAGAAAGTAGATTTTTCTTTGTCTTTAATAATTGGCAGCATTTAATGTGGGTTTGCAAAGATCGTTGTGTCGCCTTCTAATAAACAGAACGACTTTGCCTCCCTTCAGTGTGACTTATATTGTAGTGTCTTATTTGCAAATTTTGACTCCATTATGTGAAATCCTGCTTTTCTTTATTCTTTCCCCGAGCTGTAGTCTGCGTCTCACTGTGTATGGCGTATGGGCTTGTGCATTTAATGCAGGGCAGACAAGCATGGGGACGGTCACTTCATACAGTCATAGCTCCGGCATTACAAGGTATAGACAGCTCTACCCCTGTTACTTCCAGAGATATCACCAGTTGAAAGCTCAGTCCGGATTGGGATATTTATATGTAGCTGCTGTTGATATATCTGAACATAATACAGGTAGAGCTTTGCCGTTGCTGTTACATAACAAGTGAAGCATGTTTTTATATTTTCTAATAGTGAAGATATAATTGTATGTAACAGTCAGAACTTTTCTTATTGTATCAAAAAGTAAAGGAAACGTGTATGATGTTATAGAACAGGGGGAGCTGAGCAGATTGATATATAGGAAGGGTTACCAAAGATTCAGTATCATTTTTCGGTTATTGAGTGAAATCCTTGTTCAATCTGGACTCAGCCTTGGCTCACATCTGCGTTTGGTAATCTGTTCGGGGGGAGTCTGCATGGGGACCCTCTGAACGGACTACCGAATGCATTTGCAAGTTTGCAGTGAAAGTACATGGATTCCCATAGACTATAATGGGGTCCGTGTGCGTGTTGCGAGATCTCCGCACAGAACATGCAGACAGAAAAGCAGATTGTGAACTCCTTTCCTGTCCGCATGGAGATCTTGCGGCAAGCACACGGACCTTATTATAGTCTATGGGGTCCTTGTGCTTTCACTGCACACCGCTTGCCAATGTGTGTGTGTGTGTGTGTGTGTGTGTGTGGGGGGGGGGTGCTGTGCGGACTCCCCCGAATAGAATACTAACACAGATGTGATCAAGGCCTTAGGAGTCCAGTAGGTGGGGCGACCCAATAATTGGAATCCTTTCCAGTATTAGCATGCATACACAAATAGCTCCCCGTATTAGGACAGCCCACTGGATTCTTAACCATTTAGTGACTGGCCCATTTTCCTGATTCATATCCTTTTGAAAGCTACATTTTTTTTTTGTTTGAGGTTGTACAATAATTATGAGATATTTGCATTTATTTCTTGTGATGGGGTGTTATAATGGTATTATATATATATAAATTTTTTTGCATTTTTTTACATATTGAGCCACACAAAAGGCCACAATAGATCTTTAGAGGGCATTTCAAAAATATGTCGTTAGACCCAGTTGCAGGTGACATACAGCCATATAGTATGCATAAGGCCCCATTCCCACGGAGTAACGCGCTGCTCATTTAGACACGTAAACCCGTGTCAGAGCGCAGCGCTTCAAAACAGATCCCATTGACTTCAGTGGGTGCCGGCTTACGCACGCTACACACTGAAATCAATGGGAGGCTTTATAACTAGGGATGAGCGAGTACTATTCAAAACGGCCGTTTTGAATAGCACGCACCCATAGGAATGAATGGAAGTGGCCGGCATGCCGACTTTGCCAGCGGCCGGCTGCTTAACCCCCTGCGTGCTGGCTGCGTCCAATCATTCCTATGGGTGCGTGCTATTTGAAACGGGAGTTTCGAATAGTACTTGCTCATCTCTATTTATAACCCATTGATTTCAATGTGTAGCGCGCGTAAGCCGGCACCCATTGAAGTCAATGGGATCTGTTTTGAAGCGCCGCGCTCTGACACGGGTTTATGTGTCTAAATGAGCGGCGCGTTACTCCGTGGGAACGGGGCCTTACAGAGTTAATCTGGGTCTGGGACCCATCAGTATATCCCTGCAGAATTAATTCCCAATTGCCCAAACATGTATATTCAATGAATCATTGGTAAGAGTATAAGTATAGAAATGGGGTAACATGGTAGCCTTGCAGTGCTGGAGTCCTGGGTTTGAATCCTGCCAGGAACATCTGCAAGGAGTTTGTATGTTCTCATCGTGTTTGTGTGGATTTCCTCCCATTCTACAAAGACCTACTGATAGGGGAATTAATGTACATTGTGATCCCTATATCCTATATCCCTCTATGGGGCTCACAATCTACATAAAAAAGTATAAGCCTAGAAAGAGCTTTAACCGAATGAAATCCTTGTTCTGCATCTTATTCCATAAAACTATATACTGTATATCCTTCTCACGCTGCAGCAGAGATTATTATTTCCGCTTATTTAATTGTAACTTTTCTATTAATCTGCAAATAATTTATAATTTCTGAATGATAAATATAGTATGTAAAGAGATGACGGCAGCCCTACGGTTTGTTATCGAGCGCCATTGCTTGTTATATCATTATTTTTTCTTAATCTATGTATTGATATAAGGCTCAGCTAATGCAATTGTATCAAACATTTACACATTACTGGACAAAAAGCCAGAAAAACAGGATACAAATGATCAAGTCACATTCTATTCCTTATTACATTTGTTTTGCAAATTTCTAATATAATTTCTTAATATAATATCACTAAAGGTAACCATAATCTATTGTTATCAATGACAAAGAAGGGGTTAAAAGGGACGACCACTGTGTGCAATCCTTGTTTGTCGGATGGGTTCTCCATTAAGAAAATAGGAGCGTCCCGTTCCTTGGCAGCAAGTGTTCAATTTCTTGGCATCAGATTTATTGGGGTGCATGGTTTCCATTGAATGTAATGGGTTGTCCGTGTAATGCTTGGACGGGTTGAGTCTCTGTAGGATGAGAGATGACGACTTTTTAAAGAACCTTTTTAGATCCCCTATTAACCCATTTAGCGGCTTCATTACAGTCCCTTTAAAGGTGACATCAATGCTAAAAATGGCTTGATCCACCAAACTGACTCCCACGACCCTAAAATTGCCTCTGTAAGCCATTTCTCTAGCCACAGCTTTAACCTCAGAAGACACATAACTGTCAGTTTTAATATTGTTTTCCGTCAGACATTAGGACTATGTAAATCAGCGTCTTCACAAGCCCGTACTAAGAATGAGACTTCTGTTTAGTCGCACACAGTTTTTGGCAGTAGGTGTGCCATAGGAAACTGGAGAAACCTTAAAACATTTGGGTAAAGCTCCTGGGCACCTCCACTGGAGACCCTACGGTTTAGCTTTATTACGCACGGGGGAGGAAAATAGAGATTAAAGGGGTTTTCTGGGCTAAAATTATTGATAACCTATTCTAAAGATAGGTTATCAGTATCAGATCGGCGAGGGTCCAACACTCGTGGCTTCCCATGAATCAGTTGTTCCCACAATGAATGGAACCAAAAGCAGACAGCCCTGTTCTTTCTGTAGGGTTCTGTCTGCTTCCTACTCCATTCTCTGTACATCAGCTGCTGAGAATTGCTGATCGTGGGGGGTGCCTTATATCGGACCCTAAATGATTTGACAGTGGTAGCCTACTCTTACGAGAGTTCAGCAACCAGTTGGAATGGGAGTTGAGCTGCAATAACATATCTTGGCCACAGAGGATGGAGATGCGCTGTGTTATTTCTGGCATCCATGGCCGTAGGAAAAAGCTGATTGGTGAGGGTGCTGGGTATTGGATCCCACTGATCTGATGCTGACCTCTCGTAATGGCAGGTCATCCATATCTGTAACCTGGAAAAATTCCTTGAATTGAATTTTTTTTTAGCCATACATTGTATTTGTAGTTCTTGAAGTCTTCTGCCATTGACCATTTAGAGTGCAATGGATAGATCCTTATTGAAGATTTCTGGTAGTGTCCTAGTCCCCTCTTAGCTAAACCAACCATACATGTGTATGGGGAGGTCATATGGAAGAGCTGTCGTCTATATGGGCATATGGCTGACAGCTATTGCCAGTCCTTTACATAGTTACATAGTAGATGGATAAGACATCAGTCCATCAAGTCCAACCTATAGCCCTACAATCCCTACAGTGTTGATCCAGTGGAAGGCAAATAAAATACCCCATGAGGCTCCTGCCAATTGCCCCATTTCAGGGAAAAAAATTCCTTCCCGACTTTAGGATTTATTGCATCTACAAGTTTGGAGCTCGTCTCCATTACAATATTATTCAAAAGACATTTTACAAATGGAACCTATGACTCACATCTCTATGAGATGCCAGCCCTGAAATCTTCTAGTACAGGTTGGTAATTCTGCAAGTCACTTCTCAAAGAGCTGTCAGAGAAGGAAATTACAAGCTTGGAAAGTGTCTGATGACGGCGCGCTCATCCTCAACGGAACTTCCATCTGTAACAATTCTGCTCTTTTCATTTTAACATTTTCCACATAAAAATATTAACTACAAATTAATTAAAATCGATAATTCCACCGAACAATTCATGGTGAGAAAGATTTTCCATTCTTATTCAATAACTTGTAGTGTATGAACAGTTTCCAATATCACTCGGTAAGATTACAGCCAAGACGAGAAGAAATGTAAACGTCCAATATGAAGACATCTCAAGTGGGAAAATAGTAACGATTGAGTGAATAGATTGGAAGGGGGTCAACATGGGGGATAAGGATGGGCTATAATTGGGAGACTTGGGAATTGAGAAAGTGTAGGTCGGTGACGGATGGATCTTGTGATGATGTTTGTATCATAAGGAATCAATAAATGTTTATAGTGCCGACACTTTTCTTACACTTGCTACAAATAGTCAAGGAAGCACAAATGGCCGCTGGTGTCTAACATAAGGCTCGAAGGGTTAATCCTGTTCGAAATACAGTTTGTTTTTTGTCACGTTTCAATAGAACGACTAAGATGTCATCTGCTTTCTTTTTGTAGATTTCTCAGACAAAACCTTCCGGAGAAGAACCTGAAAAGTTAACAGGTAAATTACAAGTTCCGCTAAAATCATGGCGTATTAACTCCACACTCCCTGTTTCTATATGGGTCACATCACACCAAACAGGCGCCATGTTTACATACCTCCCAACTTTTGAAGAACTGAAAGAGGGACAAAATGTCCGGCGCGCTAAGCGCACCGTGGCAAATTTAGCTCCACCCACTTTTATGTTGACTCCTCCCATTCTCGTTCATTTTTCATGTGCCCCCACACAGTATAATCCTCCTACAGTCACCAGTAAATTATATGTCCCCCCTCTATCTCTCCCCCAGTTTCATATACACCCTTCATCTGCCCCCAGTTTCTTGTCCCCCCTTTCATCTGCCCCCAGATTCATGTCCCCTCATCTCTGCCCCCAGATTCATGTCCCCCATCTTTGCCCCCAGATTCATGTCCCCCCTCCATCTCTGCCCCCAGATTCATGTCCCCTCCATCTCTGCCCCCAGATTCATGTCCCCCTCTATCTCTGCCCCCAGATTCATGTCCCCTCCATCTCTGCCCCCAGATTCATGTCCCCTCCATCTCTGCCCCCAGATTCATGTCCCCTCCATCTCTGCCCCCAGATTCATGTCCCCTCCATCTCTGCCCCCAGATTCATGTCCCCCTCTATCTCTGCCCCCAGATTCATGTTCCCTCCATCTCTGCCCCCAGATTCATGTCCCCCCATCTCTGCCCCCAGATTCATGTCCCTCCATCTCTGCCCCCAGATTCATGTCCTCTCCATCTCTGCCCCCAGATTCATGTCCCCCATCTCTGCCCCCAGTTTCATGTCCCCCATCTCTGCCACCAGTTTCATGTCCCCCCATCTCTGTCCCCAGAATCATGTCCCCACATCTCTGCCCCCAGAATCATGTCCCCACATCTCTGCCCCCAGAATCATGTCTGCTCCATCTCTGCCCCAGATTTATTTCCCCACATCTCTGCCCCCAGTGTCATGCCGTCCTCTCCTTCATCTGCCCCCAGTTTCATGTTCCACCTCATGTCTACACACAAAAACCACTTAAACTCACCTTTTCCTCGCTCCCCCGCTGCTCTCCGCAGTCTCGCTAACACAGTTGTAGGTGCGATGTGACATCATCACATCGCGCCTACACAGCCACTAGCCAGAGTGCAGCGACAAAGCAAGGAGCTGAGCTGTGACAGCTCCTTGCTTTAGTCGCGTATGTATTCAACTCTGGAAGACGCAGATCTGAATTGAAATCGGGACATACCTCCCTCCAACCGGGACCGCGGGACACGTCACCAAAATCGTGAATGTCCCGCGGAAATCGGGACGGTTGGGAAGTATGTGTTTATGCCAGTTTCCATTCGTAACCACAATAGTAAATCTGGGCTCGGTTTCCTGTAGGATCAGGGGGTCAAACTATTAATGCAAGCCTATAGGAGACTGGTCAAGGCAAAGCAAAAAGCAAGGTTAAACACAAATAATTTGTAGCTTTTGCTTTCTTTTTCTCTATCTAATTAGCATAAAGTGTTAATTGCCTTGGAGATTAATGAACTAAAAGAACCCTATAAATCTCAGCCTTCTGTTCTGCTGAGCCTTTCATTTAATGTCAGAACCACTGACTTATTAATATCAATAAATAATTGCAATTTCATGTCCAAAAGATTGAAAGCAATAAGATCCGATATTCTGTATTTCTTTATGCCTTGTTACTAATCTATGAGCTGGGTGATCTGTAACGAATCTAGATTTCTATTAGTTCTAATTGGTTTCTATTATTAGGGGTGAGCAATAGATCACATCCAAAACAAAGAATCAATGGTCACATTATAAAGAGAACACAAAGTGGAACATTAGGACTTACTATAAGATACAATTCAGACTTGTGTGTTTTTCATTTAAGGTGTAAAAGAAGTAGCAAGTCCTCTGCCTTATGTAGGAGGAAACGATGTCACATCAAAAAAAGGTAATGGGAATTTCACATTTCATTTAATTTTTGATTTTGTTATAGGGGGCATTCACACAATGTTTCCGTGCACGGGATCTGATGTGGGATTGGTATCAGAATCCACGCGGGGAAAAAAATCTCCCATTGTATCCACCGAGCATCAACAGAGGAAAGAATCTGACATGGAGGACTTTTCCTCCAACACTTTGTTTTAAAGCCAACACCCGCCAGACTCCATTATAGTCAATGGGGTTCACCGGGCTCCATTATTTTAGTGGTTCACCTCTTCCTGGTCATCTGAATAAGGTCTTAGGGCTCGTTCACATGGGGTCGTGGGTTGGATTTTGGCGGAAAAAGAACGCTCGTGGTCTCCATAGACCGCCATTATATGGAGGCGAAATCCGCTGTCAAAATCCGCCTCCTTGCCCCCGTGTGAACTAGCCCTTAGTGTCTTACCAACACTTTGTTTCTACTGGTGCAGCCCTAAATCCCCTTTGCTCTCCTTCCTGTTACAAATAGTAACACAATTAGCGTCGTCTTGCAACACCTCGATATATTATAGCACAAGAAGATTGTTATCCGGAAGTCTAGTTCTAAGTCAATATGCAAATGAGCAACAACATACAACTATATCTTATGCAAAATGGATACTGCGTCATCATAACCAAACATCCTGCTTGCAAACAGATTTGACCGTGATACCGGGTGGAAAGTCTGAACATGTTCTATTAATAAATTCACAACTAGTTTTGTTCTAACACCATTATTATATGATATTTTATAGACATATGGTCAAATCCATTTTCCAGAACTTTTAGCTATGTATTAATCTGGTTTAACATACAGGTAGTCCTCGACTTACGACGTTGATCCGTTACTACATGGCGTCGTAAACCGAATTTTGACGTAAGTCGGAAACATGTACCGTACGACGCGGCGTAGGAACGGATCAATGTGATTTAGTGTGCAGCGGGGAAGACTGTACCATATACAGTACAGTACAGTCACTAAATCACATACTGTACAGGGAGAGCTGGCAGCTTGCTGTTACAAGGGAGCTTACTTTTTCTCATAGGAATGCATTAGCCAGCATTGATTGGCCAGTGTACAGCATTCGGCCAATCAACGCTGATTCTGTCGGAGGCTCGTCTGTGAGGAGGCAGGGTCTAAAATCGGACCACAATGGAGACTGCTGTGGTCCGATCTTAGACTCCGCCTCCTCACAGACGAGCCTCCAGCAGAACCAGCGTTGATTGGCCGAATGCTGTACACTGGCCAATCAACGCTGGCTAATGCATTCCTATGAGAAAAAGTAAGGTCCCTCGTAACAGCAAGCTGCCAGCTCTCCCGACTAGCAAGGACCTACTCACTCATCTCTTGTCGTAACCACAAAACGTTGTAACCCGAGGACTACCTATACTTAGAATCATCTCTCTGTGGTCACTTGTTTATCATATGTAAGATGTAATCCGGTGTCCATGAGACATCATTACATTGTGACAGTCAATAACAGATAATTTCATGTTGTCAGTGGATGGAGTGTTATATGAGTGCACCTTAAGGGTCAGTTGCCGCTGATTTGGGGGTGGATTTCACCCCTGATTCCTCCCGAATCCACCTCCCATTGTTTTCAATGGGAGGCAGAGATCGCAGCAGGACACGGAAAAATGAAGCGTCCTGCTTGATCTTGCCACAGATTCCGCCCACAGCTCGAGACTCCTTCCTAATTAGGCCCATTTGTCCGGGCCTAATTAGGAGCGGGATGCTGCAATGGAATGATGATGCGCTACATGGTCACCACGTTGAGACCAGCCCGCGCAACAATGCCAGCAGCGGAAAATTAAGAGGAATTTCCTAGTTGTATTCCTTTCTTCTGATCACTAGGACATGCGAGTTCTTGGTTTATTGAACTAGTATTGGTTGGTTTATGATCAGTTTATACCCAATAGAAATCTTCCAATCTTACCATGTTGAATATTAACATTACTAATATTTCATCTTTTGCAGAAGTTATAAGAGCCATACATCTGGTAGGGGACAGTTCAGACAGCACCAAAGATGGTGAGTGATTATATGGAAAAGCAATATGGTTCATTTTAAGAATTTCATTATATTGCCCACCAGACAGCATGATGGTGTCTCGTACTTGGGCATGGGCTTGGGGAATGGAATAGGTGACTTAGAAATACACTGAATATTGTCTATTCATCTGTTCATCATGTGTATCTTATGTGTTCACCAACTCCAGCTCTTTGCATCCTGTATTTTTATTTAATTGCATGCATTCCAGACTAAGAGCCATTTTTGCAATAGATTTTTGTTAAAATTTTTGGAGGGTTTAGCTTCTGTGACGGTTATGTCTGTACACTACATAGCAAGCTGCAGAATGCCATTCTCTAGCAAATCTATCAGCAGCTCAGTTTCCAATCCCTTTTTCTCCACTCTTGATCTTCTAAGCTATGCTTGACAAAACCAAAGTTTAAAAACAAACCACGTGGCCAAAAACCTCATCACAAATGTGTTTTTCCTGTGCTTGCACATAGACGACAATCAAATCAAGATACAACGCAGAATGGCCGGCCAGTCTTTGCATTGCACACATAGGGCATTGTATTGTTCCCTTCCAGCGATGTGTGAGTCAACCCTATAAAGTAGAGGGATTTATACGACACGTTGCTCGGCCCACGTGATGAGAGGTGAACACTTTCAGTCCATGACCACATGAGTGGGTAATCAGATATGTTCCAAAATCTCCACAATGCAGTTGGTTACTGCGGAAGATAACAGTAGGAGGACAAGCCCACGTCCCACACGACCCATGCCCATAGCACTGAAGGCCAGCACAGTAATACTGAGAAGATGATGACACTGCCAATGGGGTTTATCAACTAGTCATAGACTTTATGTTTAGGAGCAATGCATTGTGTAGGTCTAGGTACTTTTTTAAATGCGTTCTGCAAAACAATGTGCCAAACAGGAAGCCGATTTGTTGTGCGGTGCATCACGTTGGAGATGTTCCTGTTAGATAAGTGTGACATGTAAACCATGATCTTAGATATATTGACTATCACAGAGACAATTGAAGGTGCTATTTAGTCCTTTTATGATGGTTGACTCAATGGCAGTCTTCTTAAAGGTGATGAAAGGAGGCTATAGCCTTATTAATAGGGGCGGCAGTAATAACTAGGCTTTCCTACGCCCAGGCAAGGATTCTCTCCACTAGCCTGTATCTGAATTAGTTGACCAAGGCGGAGGGGGTTTAGTGCCTACAGGATAAGCCATAAAAGATTATAGACAATGTAATGTCTATCTCAAGAATGGGAGTCTTAGACCTCCTATCATAGGTTATATAATTGGAGAGGTGGCCCCAAGTTTACTCCAAAAACGACTCCCCATGGAAAACAATGCAGAGAGCCATACATGAAGAGTCACAGCGGGAGCGCCCAAACCCCTTGTTCTATAGAAGTGCAGGCTCATCGATACATTGTATCTAAAGAAGATGTCCTAAATATCTGAGAGATGGAAGAAACCTTTAAGAACCCCTTTTATAGCATTTCTTTAGGGCAGAAGATGAACATTCATGAGGGTGAATTGGATCTCCTACGCTGACCAGATATTGGTTCTTTTGGCCAAAGTATCTGCTGAGTAGTTTCTAATGTCTGCCCAGCAGATGGAAGCTGATCTTACACATCAGGTCGCTGTCCATTGAGCACATCAGAAGCTATTGCAACTCCACCAAAAACACACTCGGCCAACTTTATCTAACATGCTTGGTTTGCTTTAGGACACATTTGGAGAAACCATTGGTGATCATGACAGAGAATAAAGATGGTCCCTAGAATAGAAGAATTCATATTGACCATAATGACTTATGCTGAAATCACCAGCTTCGGTGTACACTTAGTGTCTGAGTCATGGATGAGTACACAGAAAAGAAAAACAGTGGGAAAGATTGAAAACTAGGTCATAGCTGAGAGATATAACCAAAATGACTCACCTATAGGTGATATGCAAATGAATGTGTATAAGACAAGTCACCAATCACCAGGCTTATGGTGGTCACTTTCAGCAGTATGCAAAAAAAAAAAAAGTCCCCGAAAATGTCAACTCCTTCACCGGTCTTGGGATATGCACTACATGCTTAGAGGGAATGTGTCAGGGCTCCAAGATCTTACAGATACCTTCTGTTTTCCAATGTTGTAAGCTGCGTCTGCAAAAGCAAAACCACTGCACTGCATTTTCGGTGAGGGCAGGTCTAAGTTTTCTGAATATCGGATATGTTGTTGCAGCATTGTGTTTCTTATGGGTAGATTAGGGATGAGGTTCATAGAATTGTGCAATAGGTTTCTCCTAACTAACGTAATTCTTGGAGTTCTGGAACGAAATAATAATATAGGATAATAAGACCTGTTAATTGAATATCTGTATTCTTCTCTTCGCAGCTCTTCGTTGGAAAGAAATGGGCTATTTGACAACAAAATCGGAAATCTCCTATACAAACGGAAAATTCCGGGTGGAGACGCCTGGAGTATATTATGTCTACTCCCAAGTCAGTTTCACTGCAGACTCTACGCAGTTTCCAAAGGCTCCATTTGTGCAGTACATCTACATGAAGAGACTGCACGAAACAGAAAGACTTTTATTGAAAGGAGCAAATTCAATTTCATCACAACCTGCCAGTTCTAACCTGCACTCCTCTCAGGTTGGAGCAGCGTTCACATTGAAGAAGAATGACATTCTATTTCTCAACGTAACGGATCCATCGTGCATCGATTACAGTCCTGAATTTACGTTCTTTGGCATGTTCAAGCTTGGAGAATCTTCATGATCTTCTAATATAGAAGATCAATGTACCAGTCCATTGGTGTATGTAGGTTTTAGTTAAAAACAGATCTTTTCTTTCTAGATACAGAATTTCACAAGGCAACTACATTGATTATAGCATCTTTTTTTTTCAGTGCAGATTTATGGGGCATAAGATCCTTTACTCTATAAGTATTAGGCCTCTATGAGGCACTATATTCTCCCAAGACGTATACCTCATGAATATGGCCTGTGATGGTGAATTCCTGTGTGATCAGGAGGTTCAACTGACTATACAAGTCTATTAGAGCCTTGATCTGACTCCCATAGGCTTCAGTTTGATCTCCAGTTCATACAGGAAATATTGTATACATCAGAGGAGGTCAGCGCTCCAGAGGGAAGCACATAACCTCACAACTGAATATGGCCTGTGATGGTGTATTTCTATGTGATCAGGAGGTTCAACTGACTATACAAGTCTACAGTATTAAAGCCTTGATCAGACTCCTATAGGCTTCAGTTTGATCTCCAGTTCATACAGGAGATATTGTATACATCAGAGGAGGTCAGCGCTCCAGAGGGAAGCACAGAACCTCACAACTGAATATGGCCTGTGATGGTGAATTCCTGTGTGATCAGGAGGTTCAACTGACTATACAAGTCTATTAGAGCCTTGATCTGACTCCCATAGGCTTCAGTTTGATCTCCAGTTCATACAGGAGATAGTGTATACATCAGAGGAGGTCAGCGCTCCAGAGAGAAGCACAGAACCTCACAACTGAATATGGCCTGTGATGGTGAATTCCTGTGTGATCAGGAGGTTCAACTGACTATACAAGTCTATTAGAGCCTTGATCTGACTCCCATAGGCTTCAGTTTGATCTCCAGTTCATACAGGAGATAGTGTATACATCAGAGGAGGTCAGCGCTCCAGAGAGAAGCACAGAACCTCACAACTGAATATGGCCTGTGATGGTGAATTCCTGTGTGATCAGGAGGTTCAACTGACTATACAAGTCTATTAGAGCCTTGATCTGACTCCCATAGGCTTCAGTTTGATCTCCAGTTCATACAGGAGATAGTGTATACATCAGAGGAGGTCAGCGCTCCAGAGAGAAGCACAGAACCTCACAACTGAAGTGATTCTTTAACAAAGGAAAAGGAAATCAGGAGAGTCTCTTGTGACCTGTTCCTTGCCTATTGTAGTGCAGTTCTTGCTGTTAACAATCAATGTGAAGAGTAAGAGTAAAGGACATGAAGATCAGTAAATATACAAAAAAATTTGAAATTATTTGTTTGCCTTTTCAATGGTGTAAGTGCAAATGCCATCACAAATAGGACTGATGTTTTTGTTATAAAACTTTGATAAAGACAGAAAGCCAAGCCATAACACACTGTAAAGAAATTCTTTGACAGTTTGTATACATCAAAAGCATCTCTCTAATGGCGCCTGCCCGCCTAAGGCATTCCGGCATTTTCTAAATTCTCTAGACTTTATAGTAAGTCTATGATCCTGGTTACCCTTAAAAGTTATGTCGGCCTTTGAAAACCTATCATTCCTTCAATGAAACTAAAACAAGCCACATTGTAATTCGTCTTGAGTAAAACGATAGTGTCGATTTGTGTATACCGTTTCTTGGCACAAGTATGTGTTACTCCTTCCACCTACTAAACAAAAGTGAGATGTAAGGGAGTGACACATGAATACAACAGTGGATTTGGCCCATGAGTTTACATTCAGACCCAAGTAGGATATTTTTTTATCAAGACTATTTGAAGATATACTTCTTTTCTTAACAGTTATGTGTTATCTTTCTTCCCATTCCCCAACCAACATAGTCAACAATCTTGACTAGGGTTGAGCGATCGTGTTCGGAAAAGATCGGATTCCGATCGGCGATTGAGAAAATTTCACGATCGTGATCGGAATTCAGAACACGATCTTTTTAGGTGGGATCGAGATCGGTGATTATTTACCAAAATGCTTTGCTGCCGGCCAAGCATTGTGGGAAAAGCTAACAATGTTAACCTTCAAATTGAGTGTATGCTCTGCTCATTCTGAGCGGAGTATATACTCAGTGTGAAGGCTCCGCTGCGGTTCCATAGGAATGAATGGAAGCAGCCGGCACACAGCCTTAACCCCCTGCGCGCCGGCTGCATCCATTCATTCTAATGGGAGACTAGCCAACATCTCTAGTAGCTACTTACCTGCAGAGATGGCTGGTCCGGTGCCTGGTGTTCTCGTTCTTCCTCACCTTGCTGCCCCCGCCTCCCAGGTTAGTGTTAAAGAGCTAGGAAGAAGGCGGGCTTCTGACTTAGGAGACTGTGGGCAGGTAGACGTGACATCTCCCCTCCCAGTACCCGCCCACACTCTCCTAACCTGGGAGGCGGGGACAGCGAGACGTAGAAGAACGAGAACACCGGGCACCGGACCAGCCATCTCTGCAGGTAAGTGGACACCAGGGGGGACTAAGTAGCCAGAGGATTAAAAAAATCCTCTGGCTACTTAGTGATTCATTACACAGCGTGGATTCTAACAACTAAAGCGTTCAATTGTTAGATTCCATGCTGTATAGTGAATAGGATTGTTTTTAAAATCCGATCTCTGATTAGTAAAAAAATCCCATTGACTTGCATTGGGATCAAGATTGGGATCGAGATCGGGTTCGAATGAAAAATGATCGGAAATCAGATTTCAAAATCGATCCTGAAAAGTCAAGATCGGCTCAACCCCAATCTTGACACATTAGACACCATTGCTTGCCCCTTTAGTCTTCATGCTCTTGAATACAGCACTACATTACAATGTTGTCCCAGAGCAGAATGAGTTTGTCTTCACACCAAGTCTTCACCATTGCACCATTTGCAGTATAACTCAAGCTAAAGGTCACCTAGATCTGTTACGGAAACCTAAACTAAGCTTCAATTCATTATATGCGATCTCTGTGAGATACATTTGCAATGCGGACTGGTTATTTTTGATGAGATTCTTACATCTCAGCAAGGAATAAAATCCTTCAAGTGTGGATAGAAGGTATGGGTAGTGATGGAATAAAGAAGGATCGGACATGTTGAATTTCAACACCCTATCTATGGTTCTCTAGGGAGACGCATCTGGCACCGAGCTACTCCCCTTTGGCCGACAGCTATGGAAGGTGTATGGGCACCTTAAGAATTTCTGTGCTTATATGTACATTGTAACTATTTATAACTTCCTTTAATTGTTCTTATATATGCAAAAGAAATAAAATTGTACAGTTTTAAGTTATTACTGCTGATGTACATACAAATAAATAAGTCGTTTTATCAAATCCGCCGTCTCATGTTGTTATTTGTATTCGTTTGCCTTCGCCTGCTGCCACTTTTGTTGCAGAAATTCCGGTGACTGATCGTCATCTGTTATTGGGCTTGGAATATTCTAGGTGATACGGTTATTAAAAAAACAAAACCCCAAAACACTCAGATGAATGGAGCGGATTTTCAGTTATAGAAATATCCACCACAAAATCTGTTGTGTCCTTAATGGGGTGAAAGATAAACTGAACCCGAACTTTTTAATGGATTTTCCAAGAGTTTAAAATCATTCTAACAGCAGGAAAGTGATAAAAATGAACAATAGGACCAAAGGTAATCTGTAGAATCACCGCAGCTCCAGCAACAATAGACGGCTTTACCTTAAGGGGCTTTGTTCACTTAGCTACAGCAATGACATGGCGTACATCAATGGTACAACTGCAGACGGAAAAATATATATCATAGAGCTCTGAGCAATATCAAGGTATATTCAGGCCTGGTTCACATCTGTGTTCGGGTTTACGTTTGGGACCCCCCCCAAACAGAAACCTATATGAATAAAAAGCAGTTACCCAAGGAAACCCGTGGACCCCATAGAGTATAATCAGTGGTGTAACTAGGAATGACGGGGCCGCGTGGCGAACTTTTGACATGGCCCCCCCACCCACCACCAACCGACGCCTATGACCTACCCCCTCCTCTGCATTCCTGCGCACTCTATTATGTCCCTTAGTGGCCCCTGCACACAGTATTATGCCCCATAGTGGCCCCTGCACACAGTATTATGTCCCATAGTGGCCCCTGCACACAGTATTATGTCCCATAGTGGCCCCTGCACACAGTATTATGTCCCATAGTGGCCCCTGCACACAGTATTATGTCCCTTAGTGGCTCCTGCACACAGTATTATGTCCCATAGTAGCCCCTGCACACAGTATTATGCCCCATAGTGGCCCCTGCACACAGTATTATGCCCCATAGTGGCCCCTGCACACAGTATTATCCCCCATAGTGGCCCCTGCACACAGTATTATACCCCATAGTGGCCCCTGCACACAGTATTACGCCCCATAGTGGCCCCTGCACACAGTATTATCCCCCATAGTGACCCCTGCACACAGTATTATCCCCCATAGTGGCCCCTGCACACAGTATTATGCCCCTTAGTGGCCCCTGCACACAGTATTATGCCCCTTAGTGGCCCCTGCACACAATATTATGTCCCATAGTTGCCCCGTTTTCTTTCTGCATGTTTCGTGCGGAAACCACACGGACCCCATTATAGTCTATGGAGCCCACAGGTTTCCCAGGTAACCAGGTTTTTTTTTATGCGTATAGGTTTCCATTCATGGGGGGTCCTCATTCGGACTCCCTGAACGGAAACCCAAACACAGATGTGAACCAGACCTAAGAAACTATTCAGCTCAGAATCCATGATCCAAAAATGATATAGTGTTAGGTCTAATGCATACAACCGATACTCTCCCAAGGGGGCGTCTTATGGGCTGTTCCATTCCAATGAACACAGAGCAGATCCTATTTGGTCAACGGAACACGATGGATCGGAAGCCCATAGGGCCGAGTACATCACTGAATCCTCTGAGTGCATTCAGCTGTAAATCCACTCTTCCCCCTCGGAGGGCGCACTCTGTTGTGCGCATGGAGCCTTAAAAGATAGAAAATCCCTTTACAATAGAGCGCTGTGGATAGAGAAGTGCGGTGTATATGTACAAAACAGAAAGGAATACAATTAATTAAAAAAAGATATTTATTGAAAATGTCAAATAGCAATAAAAAAAGTAATAGAAAACGAAACAAGCAACAAAACACATCACAATGGGTAAAACGGCCGTTTACGAGGTCATAGCACGACAGAAACGCGTAGTATTTACATATTGTGTAAACAGCACTAAAGCAATACATAGACGACTTCTATTATTAAACCCATGGCTTACCTTCCATCTTCAGTATCTTTGGATTCTAGTGCTTGCATAAATGTTTCTGTGGGAAAATCACCATAAGTGACGTCCCACCTCTGCACTGGAGATGACCACAGACCTACTGCAGTCTTAGTAAGGGTTAAAAGAGGTCCCTGGGCTGGGTTGATAAGAAATAATGAACCAATATTTGGTTATATGAACCCTACAGGATCATCACATGTGAGTAAATACTGAGGTTGCAACAATGTTTCCTTTAGATGGGTAAAGTCCTCAAAAGATTTCAGAAAATGTTTTTGTAGAAGAGAGCAGATCATCGTACAACAGATCACACAAAGGTGATCCAAAACTTATCGGTCACCTAAAAAGTGGTACAAGCCAAATCCTAAAGTGGAATCCTAGAGTAGAACAAAGGAGGAACATGTCTTTAAATGGATGGGTGATCCCTAGTGATCACTACAGATCCAAAACAAGTGGTTATTACTAGAGCCAGCCATACAAATCTCCGACCCAATGAATGGCCATTTGGTTATACACAAACGAGTCAATGCTCTGAATCTGCCAGAGCAAGAGGCACTCTATTAAGTGGTTCTCCACCGAGCTCCTCAAGGTCATCTCAAGCAAGGCTTACCCCCTGTTGTGGTGGCATCAATATATTCTAATAGGGATTTCCCCAACAAGACTGCCCGATATGTTTCTTTTTACATTACTTTTGCGCCTTGTAAATCTTACAATTCTATTTTCAAATACTATCTAGGCCACTGATCCCAATGGGAATCACTGCGTTTGTTTTCCCATTGGGATCAGGATGAATTATTGAAAGGTAATTGGACACAAGGACAAACCCCTTTAAATAAATTAACACAGCTTGGGGGCAACTTCTGATTAGTCTCGATGTCCTACATGTAAAGGCGGTGTTCTGACTCGCAGAGTCCCGTTAGCTAGAAAAGTGACCATAAGGCTTCACGTTAGTATCTCTTTGCTCCTTAGGCTGGCCATACACATTAAGTTTTGGACGGGCATTGGATCAATGATGGGATTGATCTGACCATCAACATTACCAACCATTTGCCAGATCAGGAGGGCCATTTAATTAGAAAAAAGGAAGCCTGCAGAAGTTTGCTGAGGATCAGCCAAAAGTGGATGATCAAGCCAAACATTGGTATTTTTGGCCGAAAATATCCAAAATGAACCATCTGTATTTGATAGGCTAAAGCAGGGGTAGGGAACGTACGTCTCTCCAGCTGTTGCAAAACTACAACTCCCAGCATGCATACTTGCTCTGCTGTTCTTGGAACTCCCATGGAAGTGAATGGAGCATGCTGGGAGTTGTAGTTTCACAGCAGCTGAAGAGCCGAGGGTTCCCTACCATGGAATTAGAGGACCTTTGCAGCTTCCGTCTGACCATGGCGGTCAGCCATTTATGAAGTAGTCAGGAGTTGGAGCCAAGCGGTGAACAAATAGTGGAGTCTGAGTCAGTGGTTTGGCCTACCGACTCCATACACGACTCTATACACGACTTCCATATACCTGTCCATGTTAATTCTTTTTGCGGGTCCTCATTGTGGATTTCACCCTTTACCATACAAAAATCATAGTGTAAGCCGCAGCTTTGCCACGGATTTCACGCTACGCGTTGCATAGATTTTTCCGTTCTGCATTTGCAGCTGAAAATCTACAACATATCAGTATAGGTGGACGTACTGAAGGGAAAGACTCCAATTTAAAAGGGTCTTATCATTTAGAATATACTATTGTACACCTTCTATTTACACTTTCCAAAAAATTGTTATTGCTTCCTTAATAAAAAATAAATCTGATAATCCCAAAAATTACCCCCTGGGAAAATCATAATATATAAAATGAGAAGGACCACCGCAAACACGGACCGGCTCAACGTAATAAACCAGGAAAATGGAAAATCCGCCTTTCACTGTAACGGATTGAGAGATTTGAGGACGTCGACTCCACGTAAAGAAAACATATTTCATTCAGTATGTTTAGCTGGTGCCCGACGCCCATTAACCATATCAGGACGGAGCTGATCAATATTCCCATAATATAATACATATAAAATACGGTGTTAGGTGGTTACATAGAATAGGATTACATAGAGGCTCCATAACTAAAATGTATCACAGTCTGTCATTGCACATTAATGAGACTTATTGCATATATTAATGTGCACTAGACAGTGCGAGGCCTTCACAGCAAAGAGAATGGAGAAGTGACACAGTGCCAAACCCGGTTTATGTAAAATTATTACTGTCACATGGGCGCTAGGGCAGGATGAACGTGGATAAATAGGGGCCACAATGTCTAGGACGACGCACCGAGCACGTATACTGACATAACAGGCCTTAGAGAACAAACAGGCCTCGTTGCCCATTGCAACCAATCAGCTCGCAGCTTTGATTTGCTCACAGTGGTTTAAGAAATGAAAGCTGCGTTCTGATTGGTTTCTATGGGCAACAGGATCAGCCATGGTCGTGTTATTTGAGACAAAGGGAAAAAACATGGCTGCTTTCTTACAGTCCTATAGTCCACCATTTTGAGGATGTAAATATACAATAGATAAACTTCTCTCCGTTCCCTTTAGGACTCATGTTCAATTTAATATAGGTCTAAAATAAATCAAGGCCCGGACCAAACATTCAGAAGCCACCTGTACTTCTCTTAGGTCTAGTTCACATGGGGTACGGGACCGCGTATTTTGGTCCTGATTCTGATACGGGAAGTCGCGGCTTCCTCGTCTGGAGTCGGCCCAAACGAATGGGCCTAGTCCGGGGGGTGCTGTCGCGAGGCGGACGCCGGGGCTGACTCCGCCTCGCGGAATCCGCCTCAAGAAAGGGCAGCTCATTTCTTTTTTTCCGTGAGCCGGAACATACCGCTCACAAAAAAAAGGAAGTTAGCGGTCTACATAGACCTCTATTGGGAGGGGGGCGGATTCAGAGGTGCATTCAGCGTCAGAATCCGCCCCGTGTGAACGAGCCCTTATAGGCCCACTGTGATTCCCCCACCTCCCAAAAATCAACTTTTACTAAGCACAAAATCTTTGTATTTAAAAGGTCATTTTAATAGGGAGCCTGTCACCAGAACAGTCCGTAACTATAAGCACAGCCAGGAGTCACATGAAAAACAACGCCATTGTCCGCTTCCCAACTGGTTCTTCCATTGCTGAGATATTACGATAGTTCTTTTTTTAAGGAGTTGTTTGGTGCAACGAGGGCGTCAACACTGCTCCTATCCAACCAAGGAGCTATGGTTTCCAAGGCGCAGTCCCTGCTATAACTGGCACACACATAGTCTGGCCTAGTCACTCACTGCTAGGGGGCCATTTGGTGAGATGAGAACAATGGTGACGCCTTTGTTGCACCAAACAGCTCAGGAAAATACTAATATCTTACAACACCGCTACTGACGAGTGTTTTATTCACATGATCCAAGCCGACTGTTCTGCTGACAGACTCCCCTTAAGGGCTCAGTAAAGCTGGAGGAGACCTTGACCTTCAAGGATCCAAAACTCAGACCCCTAACACAATATGGAGATGGAGACACTTCCACTACAATCCAGAGAGAATCTTGGATGGTGAAATATTCCCAGCAGCGCCTCTTCTATTGGTCTACACTGGCTTGTTACGGGACAGGCGCATTGGGTTATTATAAAGTCACAGACGTTTTTTTTATCTTTGTACAGAATCGTTCACAGGTCACTTTTGGAAAAAACTGTATGCAAAATTGTGGACTAAAATAGAAATAACCAAACGTTTCATCAAGTGCTATCAATATAGGGAGGGGGTCAATAAAAACAAAGTTTCCCGAAGTGAAGTTTATCGCGGTTCCTTCACTTGCCCTGAGTACCCTGTAGCATGCGCCCTGTGCACTGGGTCATGGATCACATTATATGTGACCACACTAGATAATTGGTCTCCAGTCAGTTGGATATACCCGTGTGCTTGGAAATAGTCTGACATACCGCCACCGGGTCGTATTGTGGCTCCTTATGGCTTTTTAACCGTTTCAGCCAATGATAAGATTATCCTTAGCTTAAAGAAGGTAGATTCTCCTAATGCTGATGAAACAAATCCTGTTGTCTATTATTTTTTACTTTGATGCTGAATATCACTTCTATAGTATGGTGGTTATTACTCAGTGAAGCCATCGTCATTGCGCGGCCATTAGAATAGTCCAGCTATCTATCATTGATGTCTCTAGTAAAAGGTTGTCCAGTTTACGGTACATAAAGTGTAATGAAACAAGCACTCCCCGAGCTTCTGCTTTGCAATACAACCCCTAAGGGGTCTTCTAGAGTGTGCACTTGCTCACATACAATATAATCTATGGGTGCGATATGAATATATGGGTCAAAGTAGCCGTGCAAGGAACTTCTTACAAAGTAGGAACACACAGAGTACCAGTCTCCAAAACCAGACAACTCATTAAAAGGCCACATAAAAAATAAAAATCACCCTATAAAACGAGTGCCTATTGTGTGCTGATGGTAGACAGAACCTACAGGGCAAATACAAATGGATCCTGGCCATGTATGTACAGTAACCGTTCCCACTAACACACGGCTCAGTACAACCCTGACATGCGGAGAACGTTATGTATGGCTGCACCTATTCATTATTCTGTGTCCTCCAGTCTTCCTCATAGGAAGTCTTTACAGTAAGTGTCACCGATGTCTCTGCTGATATAACAGGGATAACTGGGATCTAATGTGAGGGGTCGTCGCGTGCCGACTCGCTGGCTTGTTTCAACATCTTGCGGACCAACTTTTCCAATTCCTTTCTTGACTTTTGTTCTTCGTCCAAACTTTGCTTCATCCTTTTGTTCTCCTGTGAAGATGAACAGTCAGTAAATATGCCTAGTCGGCAATATCAGGTATCTATCAGGGGCCATAAGAATTTACGGATTTCAGCATCGTTTTTTTAAAGGGGTTGTCCAACTCGAAAGAAAAAGAGAAAAAAAAAAAAAGTTGCCTGCAGCGCTTTCCTATCCACATTTTGCATGTGGAGAGGAGAACAGAATCCCCGCACGGAGTACAAGCGCAAATGGGAACCGAACCTAAAACATTTGCAAAGTACTGCACTTCTGTGTAATGTACTTGATTTAACAAAGTACCCCAATTTTCTTCTCTCACCCCCAGGTTTGGGTCGTGGTATCTTCTGCTGGTTTTCGAGAGAATTTTTGTGTTGGAAATATTCATTTCAAGAACTAAGCTAGTCCCAAACACAAGCTGGACGTGGGACCTGGCACTGGGTCTAATAGCAGGATATTGGGGCACCAATATATTTCAAGAAAATCTATCACCTACCTATTTTTTCATCAGTTAAACCCAATTTTTTCCTATTCTGTTCTTATTGTGGATTTTTTTTGCTCTATGTTCAGATCAGGTTTATGGCAAAACATGAAGAACTGTACTCAGCTAAAGGAGGCGCTATATGAGAATCAGGTGAAGAGGATCGGCCTCAAATTAGTAAAATACTGATAAGAAGTGAAAAACTGCTAAAACCAGAAATCTCATTCTGACCTAGTGAGAAATGTATTCACTGCTCCTAAGGCCACGGTAGATGCGCTAGTGCACGGGTGAGACAAGGAAACAAGAACGTCTTACTACAACCACTTACCAGAAACTCTTCCCCCAGTGCAAAATATCTTCTTAATTAGTTCTGACTTAAGGACTGGACTCCGGGTCCTTCCGGAACTGAAATATTTAATCTCCCAGTTTCTGCCTATCCCTAAGTCATAATGCACCTCTAGGCCACGTACAACGAATGAAAATTACATTTGTACACTAGCTTATGCCCAGATGTTTTTTGTCTCTTGGATTGGTCTTATTTCGTTCTCAACGTTTACCAAACCCCCCCCCCCCCCCCCAGGAACTCTTCTGTAATTTGAGATAGTGGTTTAGAAAATTCATCGCAACCTTTTCCCAGAATGACGTAACACCTTTTCTTACTAGTTCCTCATGGAGTCAACGGCACCTGGGATTCCCAGCCAGTCTCCTACACTGGTACTTGCCAGGCCTGAAGCCACTTGGCTGCTGCTGTCTGACGGTCAGTGGTCAATCAATCTAAGCCAAATATGCCTGCCCTCGTCAGATTGTAGCCGCCAAGTGGCTTCAGGCCTGGCAAGTAACAGCGTTGGAGACTGGCTGGGAATCCCAGGTGCCGTTGACTAATTCCTCATGTATCCTTGTGATCACTATATCACTCTTACGGTAGGGTTCAATATAAAATGCGGTTTGCTGGAAAACTAGGTCAAGAATTTGCTCTCCCCTTTGTCCAATATTACATTTTGTCAGACTCACCAAAAGATCATGTCTTTGAAAAAGCCCAGGTGACCAAAGGCCATCTTCTATGAGCAGACTATTGGACCTTGAAGACCTCTTTAAGGTACCCATCTCAAGGAGGTCTCATGGTGTATTCTATTCCTTCAGACATTAATGAGTCAGCTATACAGGTCGGATCCTCACGATCGATCTTACCTGTTTTAATTCCTTGACTTCATCTCGTAACGCATAGACTGTGTCTACAAGACTCCTGCAAAGCAAAAAACTGCAACTTAGAAGATATTTTCTTTTTCCTTCTGTCAAACACTTTGAGCGTAGCAATACAATTGGTAAATTGAAAAGCCTGGCTGCAAAAAAACAAGGCAAACTGAAGAACAAAGCTGTAATGTAAAAACAATCAATACCAAATCAGAAAAGCCAATACGCTTGCATGTACTACTTCAATAGGCCCCTTGTGCTTGATACATAACAAAGCCTTTAATGGCCTTTTTCACAATGTCAATTGCTCAGCCAAATAAAACAACAAAAAACAGGAACCAAAATGAAGAAACTGCGCAGTGTCAATGAGGCAGAGCAGAATAGAAAGGCACCCCGTAGTATGAAAGGGGCAGAAACCCCAAGACCAATTCCGTTCTAACTTCAGAATATATAAGGAAGGTGTAAATATTGGGGTTGAGCTGATCTTGAGATTTCAGATTGATTTTAAAATGCGATTTCTGATCATTTTCCAGTCGATCCCGATCGTGAAATTTGCTCGATCGCCGATCGGGATCCGATCTCTCCCGATCACTCAACCCTAGTAAATAGTATCCCGTATGCTTTACATAATGGTTACACAGTCTCCATCAATGACTCCTAAGCAATGTTCTCTCCCACACACAAGTTCTCCTAATCCACCCGCAGAGGTTGTCCACAACGTCCCCCATGTTACCACTATAGCAAAGCCACTTCATTGCTTCTACAGGTCAAGAATAACTTACTTTTCTTCCGGAGCAGTTTGTCCATTGCTCATGTCATCAATGATCCGACCTTCATCCTCAAGTAGCATGACCTGTGGAACCGAATCTTTGCGGGTACCTGTAACAGAAGACGTATTGGTCACATACACTGTTACAAACCTCTCCAAGGCTCAGTCTCTGCAAACCTTTCACCCAGGGGCGTTCCGACTGGATACAATTATATCAATGTCCAATGTAATTTCTAAACAGGTCACGTGTGTAACTTCTACAGTCTGCTGCAGACACCATTGTGGAATTACTATTTCAAAGAAGACTTCTCACCAGGTCTGAGAAGCCCAATGGTCTGCATCGATTGAAAGGCGCCATTACCCTGAGCATTTCAGTGCTTTGTTTCTACAGATCTGTTCAGCCATTCCAAAGATATAAGCCCTTTCAGAGTTGAAGAAGATTAGTGTATATTAGCCAAGTGGTGGAAACATTGTGACTCGGACTCTCTGAGTTGTAGGTCACGCAGTGTTACCCCCCTCTTGGCTAGTGGACCCCAATTTGTATCAACTCTAGAGCTTATATCTTTGGAAAGGCTGAACGGATTTGGATAAAGCTATATGCTCAGATAATGTATTTATTGGGCTTTTAAGAACTAGTGACGGGTCCTCTAGACGCAACTGAAATTTTCTTCTTTTTTCTAGTCCAAACATACAGCAAATACTGTGCATGAGGAGGAAATCTCCGCACCCGCACAATTCTGCATTTCTGTGTTGGAAAGACTTCAAGAAGCCACTGCTGTGAAGTAAGTAGTATGACGCTGTGATAGAATATAATCCTGCACTTACAGGAGCAGTCACTTATGTACAGCCCTTGCACGCACCGCACATTGTGCAAGTAACATTGTTGTGGCAGGAGACCATTGATTTGGAGATATTCTTGTTTTGTAGCACACACAGGAAGCCAGATTAACATCTAAAATACAGATTTAGAAAAACTCTCTCTGCCTCAAGCCGAAATGTCTCATCTGAAAAACTCTTTTCACACAAATGATCATTTAACATGACAAAAGCTGAATTTTTTGTAGAAATATCAAGAGAGAGTCATTCCCTGTTTCTGAATGTAAAGATACTATTTTTCAGCTCGGGTTCTATTGGCATTCCCCATGTGGTATAAATAGTACGTCAATGTTTTCCTGCGGGTTGTTACTATTATGGCAACGTTAACTATAGATATTTATCATCATCAGTATATTAAAGTATATTAGCACGTGCCCGCGACTTCGTCTGCGGGTTGGTTGCGGCGCTGAGCCACGTTTATGTAGTGAACCCATGGTGGCTATGATCCGCCACACTCCTTACACCATTGGGTCCCCTCCCTATTTACTACTTTCCCCCGCCCCCCTACCTGGGCTCTACCTCCCCCTACGCATCATGCCCCTTTCCCCTGGCACGCACTCCCGTGCCCCTTTTTCTCCTGCACGCCTGCCCACGCCCACGCCCCTCCTTCCCTTGTGGTGCAACTGCAGCCACCCCACCCGTTTGCGGGCTCCCCCACCTCCCCGTGGCACTGGCCCCCACCGGTTACCCCTCCTTTGGAGGCCCCCCAAAACAACCAACCCCCCCAAACTCCCCCCAACCCCCTCCAAACAACCCCCCCCAAACCCCCCTCAACAAACCTACCCCTACATCGCGTGTCGGCACTGCTACATCACAGCCTATGCCGCGCAGCACAACCAGACACGGCCCAGGCTGAGCAGCACCCAGTCCCGGTGAACTCACCAAAGAAGTATAGGCAATCCAGTTCTGTTGCAGCCGCTACGTATGCCAGCATGTGCAGTCCTTGGCCAAGCCTGTGCTTGCGCGGCCGCAAGCTAAGCCAGCATATGTGATCCAGTCCTGCACGTGTGTCGGCTGGCTATCAGCGAAGCCGCCCTGTGCGCTGCACAGCCAAACGTGTGAAGAGACTCCATCGTGATTGGCTTGCAGTCTGGCTGATAGCTCCGCCCACACAGTCAGCCCAGCCAATCGGGGAACGGCTCAAAGATCTGGGATGACGTCATCTCAGGTCCTTGAGTGTAGCCCGACCGGCAAATTTTCGTTAGCCGTGGCAAAGTGCGGGCGTGCAGGGGGCTACTATGTAGTCTATGTTTCAAACTAGGACCCAATGTATGTGTGTGTAAAATTCCAGCCAAATCCATGCGGCCGTTTTGCCGTGATTGAGGAACAAACATCCAAACACACAAACTTTCACATTTCTAATATTAGTAGGATAGGATAGGATAGGATAGGAAGGATAGGATTACTGATCATGAAGTGATGACATATCTTAGTGTTTCATCATCACTTTATAAGACAGTAATCCTCCTTTATAGATACATAACACACACAGTGATAATAAAACAGAAGACAAGAGTGAACATTTACCAGAATTATGGCTTTGCTGGAAGCCGGCTCCTGTACAATAGGCTTCAATCACTTTAAGAATCTGTGCATCTTCTTCTAATGCTACAGTACCTGCAAGGAAGGTAGATCATTACATCTGCTGCCACGTTCTCATAACTTATTAGCAGAATTTTGCCTCAAATACTGTAAAAGCAATGTTGGATTGAGTGTTTATATAGGGTGCAGCAGCTAGGGGGGGCCATAACAGGTGATCACTCAATTTCCCAAAGATATTCGGACCCAGCAGTCCTTGGCAGGGTTGGTGGTGCAGGTTCATTTGCACCAGTATTAGACATTTCGTTAATTGACTGGCTAGATTCACACGGCAGAGTTTAGGGCTTTGGAAATGGCCCATGCATTTGGGTAGAACAGTAGTATACGCTTTGGATAAAGACAGTCCAAATCTGTGTTTTAGGGGCCCCTTGTTGGCCTGGGTTGACTACGGACCGGTGATATGTACTGACTTTAGTGGGGTAACAGTGGGCAAAATCATTCCCATACAGCCGTACAATAAAACTTTTTTGGTTTACACTGCTAAAAATGTTCTGTTTCCGTAAAATGCGACTGAAAACCTCTCGCACTAGAAAACCGTAAACCTAAGAGAAGCGCGGCGTACTTTTCCTAAAGGCAGAATCATCGTCAGACGCTTTCCTTTCAGGTTTTCTCTTGGGAAGGAATTTTTTGACATTTTTGGGGCTTTTGCTGGATTCCTGTAGGAACAAAAACAAAGAAAAGAATTTGTAAAGAGACACTTAGCCTCGTGACACCGAATGAATGAAAGCGGAGACCGCGCGCTAACGAAAAGTGGAAAATCGGAGAAGCGTAACAAAGCTTTAAAAGACATGGCGAGAAGCTTCGGTGTGTCTGCAAACTACGGCAGCTTCTAACGGTGCGGAGGGTTTATTAGCGCTTATAGAATCCAAAAACCTCTGTATAAGGTGAAGCGATGCAACTTTCTGATAAACTTTGTATCAGTTTCTCACCATTAGCAGATCCTCACTTGCTGTCAGTGAATGGCGACGTTTTAGTATACATCGAAAAATGCAAACCCTGTAGAGACCTGGGACTCCTAGCTAGGCATCCGCATTTAACAGCAGGTAGTTTGCTACATTGTGTCCTGTCTGATCAATCAATCTAAACTCCAAGCTCATCCATTTGACCAACATCGATACATTATTGCACGCTATTAGGACAGGATAGAGACTTGTGCTACAGACACTGGATACAACTGTAGTAAACTTCTATCTTCGAGAAGTTATAGGTCTGCAGTCTGTATAGACAGATACAGTAATGTGCAAAAGTTTTAGGCATATGTGGGGAAAAAATGCTGCAAACTGTTAATAGTTTTTTTTTTTTTCAATTAACAAAATGAAGTGAAAGAGAAATGCAAATCCATCAATATTTGGAGTGAGCGCCTTTTAAACAGTTTTATTTCAGTCTATAAATTCTGCACAGTACTGTATATGTATATACTGTATATATAGGTGTATGTATATATTTATGTAGGTTTACAGTATGTATACATAAAAAGACAGCTTTCACATGCAGCAAACTGAGATCTGGAAACTGATGTAACACTGAAACACTAAGTATGTAAAAAAGCAACATACATTACATTGCAGAACAGTTAAGGGAACATTAAACACAAAAATGCACATAAAAGAAAACCTAGCCAAGCTCTTCCTCCGGATCCTTGGTCTTTAGTCTCATCTTACAGTAATAAGTGAGAAATCTATACAGAAATCTTCACCCATGTCCCACTCCCCTTCATCCTCGATCATGTCGACAAATGTTGCTGCAGACAGTGAGGACAACTAGATTTATTCTTTTACCACTCATTTCTAGGTTTAGTGTTCCTTTAAGTTTTAATAACATAATACTGGAAATAAAAACCTCTTTATCTCCCCACAATCATATATATATATGCACAACATACAGTATATTATAGTCTGACACATAAAAGCTCTGCGCAGCATTAAATCTAAAGAGCAGAATTGACAACTGGGAAACCATCGACCAAAAGGACTGACTATAGAAGCAAAGAAATAAATGCAGAGGAATCTAAACGTACCGTACTTATAAGCAGCAATGTCCTATTATTGTAGAATTAACAAGAACTCCTACTTCTAGTTATGGAAGCCATCCTATAACATGACACAGGGAAGGAGATAACGGAGACCAGGCAGCTGTTTATGGTTTAGCTTGACACTGCAGATTCCATCGAATGGACAAGGTCGCCAAACTTCTACAGAATCTGCCAGGAACCAAAAGGAATCTGACAATCCCTATGGCCCTACCCCAATCTGCTACAACCAATGGGTAAGGGTAATTCGGATACTATATCATGGTTATAGAGACTTCAGACTCTATGATCAGTAGATCATAAGCAGAGAATGGAGCAGGTAGCAGGGAGTGCTGTTCTCTAGCTAGGATGAATGAACTGAGTCACTGTTACCCAGAGTTGATCTTCCATACTCTCTTCTGGCCACTACACAGAGAACGGCGCTGTCTGCTTCCTGCTCCATTCTCTGTGTATTAGCTAATGGAAGCCGATGTCAGGTGTCATCCTAAACTTAGGACAGGTCATCTATATTCTTAGCCCGGAAAACCCCTTTAAGTGTCAGTCTTTTTTAGTTATTTAATGATAAGGGCTATGAAATGAGCAATTGTTCACACCTCAAGGCAGCCCTATGTGAAGACAGCACAACGCTTACTTGTGTTCTCTAGATTGCAAGGAGTTGTGTGGGCAGTAAGGATTAATATAGAATTGTAAATGTCTTCCTCTGCCACCAGGACATTTTTACTTGTACTCTCTTGGACTTTAGTATTAAGGGCGCTGCTTTGAAGATGAGTTTTACTTTGCTGCAATAAAGAAGGACTTCTTGCAATGACTAGGAAATTCCAAGACCAGCTCCAGGTGGCCAAAAAAGTACTATGTGCATGGTCCATGGACTATGGGCATCCGTGGTCTTGAATTAAGGCTATCCTCACAAGGCTGGTAACTCTGGTATAAATGCAGTACAAGCACTTTGTTACAGATTGGACTCTCGGGTCTGTTTTTCATAGAAGATACTGGGTCTATGAACAAAACAGAACCCACAGAGGATTCAAGCTGGCCATGCTTTTCCAGGCCCTGGTCATGTGAACATAGCCGTAGGCACCGATAAACCTGATGTTCCCTCAACTCATAAGACCTAGGAATACATTTGGTTTTACAAGTCATTCAAAATTTTTGCACCACCTTTCTGTCAACCATTTCCTTTTTATCATGAAGAAGTCCGCCATCTAAAGCAGAGGAAGGTTTCATTGACTGGGCACAATGGGGAAGAATAATGAAACCTGGCAGTATTAACAGCAGTCTTCTTAACCCCTGGAGGGGGCGCCTCGTGTAAATGGAGGTGCCCTCCCTTCATAAAAGAGGCGCATCCCTTCCAGCCATGTACCTGGCAGGGCCGGGATCGGTAAGTGACATCGCGGGCCCCACTAACACTATCATTATACTCGGAGGTCTTTTCAGACCTCAGAGTATAATGATCGGAGGCCCGGGAGAGGTAAGAAACATAAAAAACATAAACACTTACTTACTTACCTCTCCACGATCCGGGCAGGCTTCAGGCCTAGTCGTCTGACGTCTCATGACCCCAGCCTGCGTCCTGGGTTATGTGACGTCTGACGTCATTGAAGATGGACTACAGCAGAGGCTGACAGCGTAGGAGATAGGTAACAGAGTTTTTTTAAATGTTTTTCTCCACCTGGATCTCTGATTATTATACTCTGGGGTTTGAAAAGACCCCAGAGTATAATAATTGTTTATGGGTGTCTACAGTGAGGCATAATACTGTGTGCAGGAGCTACTATGGGGTATAATACTGTGTGCAGGGGCCACTATGGGGTATAATACTGTGTGCAGGAGCTACTATGGGGGATAATACTGTGTGCAGGGGCCACTATGGGGGATAATACTGTGTGCAGGGGCCACTATGGGACATAATACTGTGTGCAGGGGCCACTATGGGGCATAATACTGTGTGCAGGGGCCACTATGGGGTATAATACTGTGTGCAGGGGCCACTATGGGACATAATACTGTGTGCAGGGGCCACTATGGGGGATAATACTGTGTGCAGGGGCCACTATGGGGGATAATACTGTGTGCAGGGGCCACTATGTGACATAATACTGTGTGCAGGGGCCACTATGGGACATAATACTGTGTGCAGGGGCCACTATGGGACATAATACTGTGTGCAGGGGCCACTATGGGGCATAATACTGTGTGCAGGGGCCACTATGGGGCATAATACTGTGTGCAGGGGCCACTATGGGGCATAATACTGTGTGCAGGGGCCACTATGGGGCATTATACTGTGTGCAGGGGCCACTATGGGGCATAATACTGTGTGCAGGAGTCACTATGGGGCATAATACTGTGTGCAGGGGCCACTATGGGGCATAACACTGTGTGCAGGGGCCACTATGGGGCATAACACTGTGTGCAGGAGCTACAATGGGGCATAATACTGTGTGTGCAGGGGCCACTATGGGGTATAATACTGTGTGCAGGAGCTACAATGGGGCATAATACTGTGTGTGCAGGGGCCACTATGGGGCATAATAGAGCACACAGGAATGCATAGGAGGGGGTCGGTCGAGGTCTTCGGCGTCAGGGGGGGGCTCCATGTCAAAAGTTCGCCACGGGGCCCCGCCATTCCTAGTTACGCCACTGCCTGGAGGCAAAGTGTATGCACCAGCTAATACTTGCCATACATTTCTCAGGATTTCTGGTGTAAATGGCAATAAATCTGCACGCCCTCACTTTTTCGGGAAGGTGTTAGCGCAGAAATAAAAAAGAAAGCCATTTTCACAATTGCACAAAAAATTTGGGATTTTTTTATGCCTTGTACATCAGAAAACTGTCATACATAATAAATCTGGGCCAATGAATACGTCACTGGGCTTCTTTCAGAGAAACATTTGGCCTTCCAAGGATACAAGTATTGCAAAGCATATTCTTACAGCTTATAAACAAGCAAACTATTTCTTATCCTGCCTTTGTTAAAGCGACATAATGCAGAGAAAAGCAGAAGCCCTGTCTGCAGACACAATAGGACACCATTGAAGCAGAGCCATATTTGTCGCTTTCCCATGGAGACCATTTCAGTATCACATGTTCAACAAAAACCACTTAAATAGCGCGCACATTCTTTTCACAATATCAAAATGACTGACATTTTAGCAAAGAGCAGATTACGTATAAAGACTGTCTTCATACCCATCCTTTTACCATCGCCCATTATAAACCCATAGCGTGCACCTTCTTTCCAGGGCATCTGTCCATAAAATCAAAGAAGAACCTACAATTATAAGGCCCTGAGTCATCCTCATGTACAGATTTTGTATTGCGAAGACCATGTGACCAAGAAGGGATTATATATTCACTGCATTGTTATACTCCTATAGATGAGGGGCCGCTGGGGTCCTTATTATTAGCAGGATTCTGGAAGCTTCTGTTCTGCCTCCCTTGCTGCTGATTTGGCTCTATGTGAAGTCACCGACTCCGCTCTACTCTATGTAAAGCCACTGGAGCAGAGCAGAGTTGATCATGTGACCAAGAGTCACCCTAATAGGCAGAAGAAAAGACTTCTGTAATAATCTGGACGATGGAGAACCCAAATCTATAGCAGTAACATTGTTTATTCAGTGCAGTGAATTCACGGTGAAAACTTCCATCTCCTGTATAAAACAGAACAGAGAACTGCTCCCCTCAATAAGGCAGGACCGCTCCCCTCTATAAGGCAGAACCGCTCCCTTCTATAAGATAGGACCGCTCCCCTCTATAAGGCAGGACCGCTCCCCTCTATAAGGCAGAACCGCTCCCTTCTATAAGATAGGACCGCTCCCCTCTATAAGGCAGGACCGCTCCCCTCTATAAGACAGGACCGCTCCCCTCTATAAGGCAGGACCGCTCCCCTCTATAAGACAGGACCGCTCCCCTCTATAAGGCAGGACCGCTCCCCTCTATAAGGCAGGACCGCTCCCCTCTATAAGGCAGAACTGCTCCCTTCTATAAGATAGGACAGCTCCCCTCTATAAGGCAGGAATGCTCCCCTCTATAAGGCAGGAGTGCTCCCCTCTATAAGGTAGGACCGCTCCCCTCTATAAGGTAGGACCGCTCCCCTCAATAAGGCAGGACCGCTCCCCTCTATAAGGCAGGACCGCTCCCCTCTATAAGGCAGGACCGCTCCCCTCTATAAGGCAGGACCGCTCCCCTCTATAAGGCAGGACCGCTCCCCTCTATAAGGCAGAACTGCTCCCTTCTATAAGATAGGACCGCTCCCCTCTATAAGGCAGGAATGCTCCCCTCTATAAGGCAGGAGTGCTCCCCTCTATAAGGTAGGACCGCTCCCCTCTATAAGGTAGGACCGCTCCCCTCAATAAGGCAGGACCGCTCCCCTCTATAAGGCAGGACCGCTCCCCTCTATAAGGCAGGACTGCTCCCATCTATATGACAGAACCACTCCCCTCTATAAGGCAGGACCGCTCCCCTCTATAAGGCAGGACTGCTCCCCTCTATAAGGCAGGACCGCTCCCCTCTATAAGGCAGGACCGCTCCCCTCTATAAGGCAGGACCGCTCCCCTCTATAAGGCAGGACCGCTCCCCTCTATAAGGCAGGACCGCTCCCCTCTATAAGGCAGGACCGCTCCCCTCTATAAGACAGAGCCGCTCCCCTCTATAAGGCAGATCAGAGCAGCTCCCATTCTGCAGCACTGGAGCCATCCCTGTTAGTGTTAGTCGGGAGCCCCATATACATTACACTGCAGATTCTACTGACATTAATCTTATGTACATGGCCATGAGCTTGGTTGACTACTTGAGTTATAAGAGGAGGCGAGATAACAGCTAACGGAAGGCAAGACCGCGCTCGAGGACAACTCAAGATCTTATATTTCTAGGCAACTTTTTGATTTTAAGGAAAATGTTTTCTCTGAAAATCTGAATTTACTTTTCATGTTGCCTCATTCTGCATGGACCTCACTAGGATTGGCGGAGATTAAGACAGACAGAAGCAGGAAAACTAAAAGGCGAGGGGGAAGAAGAAGCTTTTGGATTGCAGCGTAACAATTTGGTACTACCCTTACCTTTAAGATATAAGACATCCTCTAAAATAAATATGTAGAAAGAGAAAAGAATACGTGTAAGAACAGAACAGACGAAAATGACAGTAATTACTTAACCACCCATTCCAAGAAAAGTACGCAGTGCTACGGTACAAACAGCTTTCCTGTCTGCTCTGTGGTGTGAAACAAGAGGCGACTCAGCTTCGCAACGCTCAACGCTCCTTCCTGTTCTTCCAGGATGTGCAACATTGTCAAATATAACCACAGGTACTCCTTACTATTCATGTAACATTAGTGAGTAGAAGATGTAAGGAGAAATACTCAATATAGATACAACCATTGATGAATTAGATGTGTTATTTATTCTGCGCACAATTGTGGGGTCTCGTCCGCTGATATGTAATATGATGGTGCAAACCATTAATACGTAACTAAACTTTCAGACAACTTTTGGTTTTCTATAAGTATGTGTGTCATAAATAAATCTTGTAATATACTTTATTAAGACACTCCGGCTCCTTTATGTGAAATCCTGAATTTTCCACTCTTTCCCTTGTTTCCGTATTGAGAACTGTTCCTGCCTCTCACTGAATGTTACTGTGTATGGGGTACGGGGCCGTGTCATATGTAGGGGAGGGTCACTTCATACAGTTATAGCTAAATGATTTCCAGAGACATCACTGGTTATAAGATATCTCCTCTCTCATATGACACCTAAAGCAAATTTGTCCAATTTACAATGTACGAGAGTGACCCTCCCCTACATATTACACAGCCCCGTACCCTGTACACAGTAACATTCAGAGAGAGGCAGAAACAGCTCTCAATATAGAGACAAAGGGAAGGGTGAAACAAATGCAGGATTTCACAGAAAGGAGCCAACATTGGTGAATAAAGTATATTACAAAAGGTATTTACTGCCAGTAAATCAAATGTTGTCAAAAAGTTTAGTTGTGCTTTAAATGGTTAATCCCACCTTAAAGGGAGTCTGTCACGAGATACCAGTATATAAACCCAGTCCCATAGATAGATTGATCCAGGTAACCCTAACCTAACCGTGAATTCCACTTGTGAATCGGGGCCTCAATTGCTGAGATATTGAAGTTTTTGCCAGTAATAGGAGTAATGAGGCAATGGGACAATCCCGTCACAACCCCCTCCCCAATATGGGCAACCGTTCACATGCAGAAAACACTGTTTGATTCAGGTATTTGTATCTATTTGTAGGTCTGGTTTGGCGTCTGGAGTTCTATTGACAGACTCCCTTTAAAACCTTATAGAACTTTATAAGATGAGCCATCACTTTATGGTTCGGAGGGCACGTCCACAGGGACCCCGACTGATCTGGAGAGTGAAGAGGTCTAGAAGTTTAGTTTGCACAACGGGGCTCCCCAAGGTGTCAGGAGCTGCAGTTGGCCCTGTCTACTTAAAACGGGCAGCACTCCAGACCTCTATACAGCATTGAATGAAGGGGGAGCAATGCTACACCAATGCCGCAGCCTCTGCACCATTAGGATTAGTGGAAGACCAAGCCGTTGAAACCTCTGAGGAATATACAGTGATGAAATATCCTAAAGACAGGCTATTTTATATCATGGGGATATCCTTTCACTTGGAGGGTTTTACAGCTGATCAGTTACAAACAGGGATACCCATAAACAACAGACATAACCAACCAACAAAAACATGAAAAAAATTGCAGCGGGAACGCATCGCAGCTCTTCCTGCCGCGCTTTAGAAAACGTTTGCATAGGTTTCCCCTGTGAACTTTTTGTTACAATTCTATCTATGAGGAAACAGTCAGCGTTTCTGTAGGTATAGTTGACATGCTGCAATTTCCAAAACCGTGCTGTTTTTGGAAATCGTGGTGTGTCCGTACCGTAGTTTTTTACAGCAAAGTGAGCATGGGATTTGCTAAAATCCCATCCACTATGCCCTGACTGTAAAACACTGCGGGCACATTGTGGTGTTTGCGTCCCACGGGGCTCCAGATTTAAGAATGTTTTGGTTTCCTTAAAGAGGACCTTTCACCACTTCCACCAACTCAAGCTCTTGTCATCCTTTAATAGGCACCAATGTCATGGAGTCTAGTTAGTGGAGTCTTGTTAGTACATCAGGAACTAAAAACGAACAGTGATGATTGCTCAGGAATGGTGGGGGCTAGAGAGAAAATTCCATCAGTGCTAGAATCAGTGGAGCCTATGTAAAGAACTGGACAGGATGGGGGCGGTGAGAGCTACTCTTCAGATATGGAGGCTTCGTGGCAGCTATGGTGATGGAGGACTCGGGGCACTGACTCTTTTCTTGGGTTGCTATCTGACTTTGCCACACTTTCTATATGATCCCTGGATCAGCACTGTAGGGGATTGTAGGGTTATAGGTTGGACTTGATGGACTGATGTCTTCATCCAATCTCATCTACTATGTAACGATTTCTTAGAAGTATACAAGTATCGTCTGCCATAAGTGACTTTCCAGTCTCGGTCATAGTAAAAGCAACTCCTTTACCATTACTGCTGACTATGAATACGGTTTGTGTCATCGTACATCTTTTCCATTGGTAAGTAAGAGGGCAGAGGAGTGTTTGATGGCTTACCACATGTGAAGACAGACCCTCGAGAGGATCCAGAGCTCACACAGGCTTCACGGCTGCATGTCAGTAATAACACACAGGAAGTCTGACACTTTCCATAAACTCACATGTGCAAAGTTGTCAGCTTTCAGATTAGGAAAAAACGCTCTAAGCAAAATGAAGTATGTGCGCAACGCAGGCGACCTTCAAGAGCTTCCTGTTTTTTAGTTGCACATCGCCAGTAACAACAGGATTCTCTAATGACTATAAAAATCATAAATGAAACATAAGCACAAATGAAGTGCAATCATTTCCAGGAGAAAAAGATACAGAAAAGTTTCTATTGTGGTCTGTGAAAGTTTTATTGTCTAGCATGGATTTAAAGGGATCCTATCATTAAAACTCCATTTTTTTTGTCTCTAACACGTAGGAATAGCCTTAAGTAAGGCTATTCTTCTCCTACCTTTAGATGTCTTCTCCACGCCGCCGTTTGGTATAAATCCAGATTTACTTTGGTATGCAAATGAGTTCCCTCGCAGCACTGGGGGCGGTCCCAATGCTGCGAGAGAAATCTCCAGCGCCGCCTCCACCTTCTTCAGGAATGGGCTCTCTTCGCATCTTCTTCTGGCCTCAGGCAGCCGACTGCGCACTAGAAAATGGTCACTTGCAATACTGTGTAAGCGGCCATTTTCTTGTGGCCAGCAGGCATGCGCAGTCAACTTTGCCCTAGGCCTAGAAGTTTGAAGCCAGCACCAGAAGAAGAAGCGAAAAGAGCCCGATCCTGAAGAAGATGGAGAGTTCTCTCACAACATTGTGCCCGCCCCCAGTGCTGCGAGAGAACTCATTTGCATACCGAAGAAAACCCGGATTTATACCGAACGGTGGTGCGAAGAAGACATCTAAAGGTAGGAGAAGAATAGCCTTTCTTAAGGCTATTCCTACGTGTTAGGGACAAAAAAAAAATGGAGTTTTAATGATAGGATCCCTTTAAGGGCAGTCTATCAGATCCAAATGGTCAACCAAAGCAATAATAATGCAGCAAAGAGAGTAAAGCTCAGGACTGGTCCTATTCCTTGTCCGTTTTGTGGACTGTTCTCATTGGTCCCATTAGATGGGTCCATGGAAGCACAGGCGGCAGACTGATCGTTCGGCGATGTGCACTTAGTCGCGTGTATGCCGCCTTAAAGCCACACGTATACGGGCTAGGCCCAGGTTGCCTGCTAGATATCACTGGCCTAGTCCAATTTTCTCCAAGTTTTTTTTCTAACTGGTTATGAGAAACTTTGTTGGATTTCTATCTATCTCTGATCCGTAGGAAATGGGGATTGTATCCAAGCATATTCTAAACTATCCATACAGTTATGAGAAAGTCAAGGTATACAGTCTTCGAACTCAATAGTGTTTGTCAGCCGTTTCTGTGTTTTAGTACAGGTGCTTCAGAGCTGAAATCCCTTTACAGTTTCCCTCTAGTAAGTTGAATTTTGTGATGTGCAATATATAGCTAAAGAATTGTACAGTAATGTGATGTAGAAAAGCCAATTGTGTTGTATCATTATACAAGTTGGGGACCGGTCAGCACGTCTGCTGTTCCCTATAGAATCTATTAGAAAAGTGAATTACAGCTCAATATTAGTAGCAGGTAAGTCAATGGCTTCTCGCATGTATACAATGTTGCCAAAAAACTTCCACAAGCTCTAAACTGACTTTACAGCCCTGGAAGTAGATAAATAGCAATATGTTAGTATATTCAATTGCTGAAAATACATCTATAGCCGCTCCAAGGAGTGAGCGTGCTTCATAGTTCCAGCTCTTAAAGGGAGTGTCACCAGAACCCAGCCCTATAGATAGGATAGGTTTACCCAAATCAAATGGACTGAGAAATTGCGGTTTATGGCAATATTAAAGGTGAGATCTTTGGAGCACTTGCACCTTTGGAACAATGGCAATGCCCTATTGACTACTAACAAAATCTTTGCCAACAGAGGCACTGAAGGGGAACAAAGGGATCCAGGCGACCCTGACCCATCTATGTGCGGGGCTGGTCTCCACTGACAGACTCACTTCAAGGATCTCTATTTCCATAGCAGTTACCACTTCCGACACACAGATGTAATTCTTTGTATTAACCATTTCAGCGAGTCGTACGTTTAGTCTGCTTTGTATCTGGTGAGGTTGGTCGGGGTGTGATAACTACGGTAGTTTTGCAACTTATTAGAACTGTAACCACAATACTAATGAGCAAAACTGAAATCACAATCTGTATTGGACTAAATGTCACCCTGCTCGGATACAGAAGTGCGAGAAACTATTCCCGCAGATGTAACTTTCCATACCTCTTTATAGCCGAGCGCAGCGGAGGGTCTGAGTGGAGGAGCGGGCCGCAGACAGCTCAGAGTCCAGGTTTTATAGATTTTGGGAGGTTCCAGGGGACCACGAGAAAGTACCGAAATGGTGTGATGAGAAGGAGGAGGATTTTTTCTTTCTGGCAGCTGTTACATTAGAAACACAACAAACATAATATATTGGAGTCAATAAACGCATCAATAATTCATACAACAGCTGCAATGGTTTGGTCCATTTTTTGATCATTGAAGGGAGCAATGTAGGAGGGGGTCGGTCTTTTGTTTTGCTGGATGGGGTCCCCCAACAATAAGATGATCACAAAGTATGTGACCCTCTACTATAGTTCCCAGGACAGCCACAAAGCTAAACCACCAGCGTGGCCATTACAAAGTCAGGATCGGTGGGGTCCTGGAGGACGGACCACCCAACAAGAACTTACCACTATGAGAAATATCACTTACCGAGTGCCCCGGCCAAGATGGCGTCTTACACAAGGAGACATGTGAACCGGGAGACTTGGTAAGCCTGCAAAGATGTTCCAGCCACTCCTGGCAATCCTGACCATTATTGCAGAAGACTACAATGCGTTCTATCATATGACCTGAATGAAAGGTTAATACATCATATAAGAACAAGAACAAAGAGTTATAACATGTAACATGCTAAACCATTGTTATTAATTGAACATGCACATGAAAACCAATAGAACATGAATACATAGAGTAAGATTACAGTATAGGGATATTTGGTTCACAATCAGTTACCCCCCCATCCATAGGACAGGGCATAACTGGCTGATCAGTTGGGGTCCTCCAGTGATCCCGAGCGCAGGGGAGTTTGCACCCCAGATTGAATATAGCGAGTGCTTGTACATGCGCCCGTCCGACCACTGGAGACAACAATCCCACTGAAATGAATCTATCAGGGCAAGAACTTTTGACCACCGGTTGCATCCGAATTGGGGCTGGTGATCCTAGTGGTCTGACTAACACAAACTGGCATGTCACCCCCGATCCTATGACTATAATGTACATTATGCATTTGCTGTAAAATAGACGTATAGGAAGAGGAACGATTACCCACCTGATATCTCAAAAGCATGACTGATGGCGTCCGTGTCCTCCAGTCTGATCACCGACATCCCAGTAAGTGGTAACCTCCCCTTAAAACAGAAAAATGGATGTAAGAAGAGATCGACCCAGAACACTAAACTTTTAGGAAAGTTTCCTAAATGCAAATAATGGCAGACAAATTATTTGCAGAATATAAAATTTATACAAATATATACATGTTGTCCTGTTCTCTCTTGCCCGGTTATTCATCTCTTCTGCTTTACCCATTAGGTTGTACATTAGTTTTACAGTTTGGTTTCTCGAACTAAAGTCGGCTCCTTTTATGTGATAACACATTCTGGGACGCGACGTTGAGGCAATTTAGTTGTGCCGCCATTGTGGGAATTGTTCTATTGCTCTATGTATGTGGGTTTCTTACGATCGCCCTAGTTTAATGCCCCCCATGTGTACATGTGTGATACAAAGTATCAAAGAAAAGAATTCAATAGATTTTTTTGTTACACTACCTGATAAATGAAGCCGCTCATCCGAGGACTGGCAGACAACATGACCAGGGCATTAGGAAACAACATAAAATATCGCTCTTCTTTTTCCTTCGAGAAATAGATAACATACAGTATACGTCAACGAAATGGGCATGAGATCAGGAAGACGCTTCGTATCGCTATACAAATCATAACAGGGCTGGGGCACGGCGAGGGAGACTCAATCCGCTTTATGGGGTAACTGCACTGAATACCCCATTCATGGGCAATTTAAAAGCAAATCTGTCATTAGATGGAGTACCATAAAGTGTATATGGAGAAAACCGATTGACAGCCTTCTCGCTATGCAGAGTAATAGGGAAAAGGCCGTCAGTCAGCTGTTGCTCTAACATTGAAGAATCCACGTTGAGACCATGTTTGGTTTACTAGTGACCGCACAGAAGTCGCATCTTTATACAACAGCTATTGGCATTTCTATTCCATACCTCGCTTGCTCCATATTGTGCCAAGATCTGCGACATATACACAACACTTCCTAATGTCTTAATGTCTTCTCCTTCCCAACACTGGATGGGCTCAGAAAGGATTTGGAGCTCCAACTGCTTCCTCTTTCGCAGGTCCTGACATTGTGCCTAAAACATGGACAGATTTCATGGAGTTAAATACGCAGATCTGCAGAGCTGCATTCATAATTCTGCAGGCTTCAGAGCTGAAATCTCCAGTTTAGTTATTTCAGTTCTGAGAAGTGTGCCCAATAAACGTTGCATCACCATTGGAAGAACTATCGCTCATGTTGCTTCCGGGCCCCGGGGGCTTCAATTTAACCCTCTAGTGGCCGCTGTACTGGCACTAATATTGGTTGCTGACCAGTTCTTTCGCAGTACATGCTGACAGAAGAGATTTATTAGAACTCAAATTGCACCCAAAAGCAGCAGTTTGCAACAGGAAAACCCCATGAGGCCTCGATCCCTCCTAAACGGATGGATTATAGAGACGCAGAGACTTGTTCTTCTCTATCTGCATCATCACACTTTCCAGCACTCCTGTTTTCTCAGAAACACACTTGTCTTGTGAACAGAGATGCTGCGGTTTTTCTCACTAGAAAACCCAACCCCAAGGGGAAACATCAGCCCTTCATACACGGGGCAACCCCAATTGATGTTACCAAGCACAGAATGTGTCAATTCAAGAATTTCACATAATATGAAAGTAGATATTAACCTGAGACAATGAGATTATGGATAGATATCAGGGTCAGGCGCAGGGGTATATACATGCTGACGTAAAAATGCAAAGAGACATGCAACATACATGTAATACATAGATAATATGTGTAGTGTTGTAGTGAGGATGCAGGTCTTCTGGAATAAGTCCACTATGAGATGGTTACTCTTGTAGATCAGAACACTTTATTCCATGCTCCATCATGGCTCCCTGTCTAACAATTCCTCCCCCTAAGCTCAGCTCCTCCTCCATTACTACCTCACTGTTGCTAGGCAGACAAAGCAGAATAAGTAAGCAGAACAGAACATACAGAACATACTTATAACAACATCACATCTCTCCCCTTCTTATAAAAAAAATAAAATGCAAACATTATGAATGGACAATAAATAAAAGGTCCGAACTGAAAAGAAAATTTTACTGCAGAACATAGTCCCTGAGGTGCGTTGGTGGCCTTCGACTTATCCTTGTCGGGTAGCGTTGAGACATCTCGTTATTAGAAACAGTCTGTGAATTTTCGGTATCTCTTGTTGGTGTTGCTGAACCAGTTGTACCTGGTGAAACTTCCTCATCATCTGTCTCCTCTGCACTTGCTCCTGGATTGTAGACACGAAGCTTTTTAAAATGGGAGACATTTCGTGTCACTTGATGACCCTGGCGTTGAGCAGTAACCATGGTACCTTTGACGTGTGTGACTTGAAAGGGTTCTGGATGATAAGGGGATGAGAACTTGTCACTGGGTCTCAGCCTTTTAACAAGGACCCAGTCTCCCACGTCCAGCTGTTTGAAGTGACAACTTCTCTTATCTGCATATCTTTTCATCCTGCCTTTGGCAAGGGAATCATTGAGGACCAATGGAGTCTGGACGTGAACTACTGGGATGTTTGGAAGCTTAATGCGCAAAGGCCTGCCGAAAAGCGCAGTCGCTGGCGGAGTTCCTGTAGTAGAGTGTGGGGCGGCTCTGTACTGTCTAAGGAATCTGTACAATTCTTGCTGCAAATCCTTGTGTTCCATGGTAGCAATCCGAAGAGTTTTGTTGATTGATTGCATGAAGCGCTCCACTTCACCATTGGCTTGAGGCCAGTAAGGAGTTATTTTCCTGTGGTTAAAACCAAGATAAGTTGCAAAAGACTGAAAATCTGCACTATTGAAAGGTGGCCCATTGTCAGTCTTCACTGTTTCAGGTATGCCATATGCAGAAAAGATTTTGTCCAGTTTTGGTATGACAGCTCTTGCAGAGGTGGTGGAAACGGGTTCAATGACTGGAAACCTAGAAAAATCATCTATGACAACCAGTATATAGGAATGATCTGGCAAAGTGCAGAAATCAACACTCACAGCAGTCCATGGATTGTCTGGCAGAGGTGTCATTTGTACTGGTGCTCGGCGATGGTCCACCGTAGTTGCTTGGCAAGGTATACATGTGGCAATAAGTGCTTCCACTTGTTTATCTAGTCCAGGAAACCATACTTTCTCCCTAAGTAATTGCTTTGTTTTAACTATACCTTGATGGGCCTCATGGGCCAGATCGATCACTCTACTCTGAAGTCTCTGAGGAATGACCAGGCGGTTGTCACGTAGTAGTATGTTTGAGTCAGATACAGAAAGAGAGTGTCTTGCATTAAAGAAGGCCTGCAAATATGCTGTTTGGCCCTGCGGTTGAAGACGAGTCTCAGCTAGAAAAGAGTTCCAGTTCTTAGACCGAACAGTGTCAATTACCAACTGAAGTTGGGGATCAGAATCCACCGCATGTTTAATTTCTTCGAGGGTCATTGCTCTTGGCACAGAGTGAGTAACAATGAAATTTACATGCTCCTCAGCTAAGACAGTGGCAGGCAAGTCGTCTTTGGTAGACTGTGGTGAAGGGTGTCTTGAAAAATAGTCTGCAGGGTTCCCAGCTCCTGCCTCATATCTCAAGTGAAAGCGATAGTTCTGCAGGCGGAGTAGCCAGCGTTCAAGTCGTGGGGGTGGCTTTGATGAATGTTTATTGAAGATTGGAATGAGTGGTTTATGATCACTGACCACTGTGAATGGACGACCAAAGAGGTAAAGATGAAAATGAAGGCATCCCCATACAACTGCGAGAGCTTCCCTCTCAGTTTGAGAATAGCGCTGTTCCGTTTCTGTTAAAGCCTTGCTCGCATAGGAGACTGTGGAGATACTGCCAGTTTTGGACACCTGAGTTAAAATTGCACCAAGGCCTACAGGACTGGCATCCACAATGAGCTCAGTAGACTTTAGTGGGTCAAAATAGGCCATGACCGCGTCACTAGAAAGACTGGACTTAAGTGTATCAAAAGCTGATTGATGTTCAACTGTCCATGACCAAGGAGTATCCTTTTTAGTGAGTTGTCGTAGGGGTTCAGAAACAGTAGCCAGATCAGGTATGAATCGTCCACAGTATGTGACCAGACCAAGAAAATTTCGAACATCTGAGACATTTTGTGGCTGGCTAGCAGAGGTTATGGCTGCTACTTTCTCAGGGTCTGCAGAAACACCATTTTCAGAAAAAATGTAGCCAAAAAAATTCAATGACGTCTTGTTGAACTCGCATTTTGATGGATTAACAGTTAAATTGCAGGTTTGCAGTCTCTGAAAGACTTGTTCTAGGTGATTGTCATGTTCCTCTTGGGTTGTGCCAAAGATAAGGATGTCATCACTAACATTGAGGACTCCAGGTATTCCTGAAAGAACCTGCCTGATAACATTCTGAAAGATTTCTGCAGCCGATGAAATGCCAAAGTTCAGCCTCTTGAACCTTCTTAGACCGACATGAGTGCTAAAAGTTGTGATATATCTGGAGTCTGGATGCAATTCAAGCTGATGATAACCAGATTTTAGATCAATTTTTGAGAATACTTTTGCACCATTTAGATCTGTGAGAATATCATCAATGGTAGGCGTAATGTGCCTTTCTCTTTGAATGGCTCGATTGGCATGTCGCATATCCACACATAACCTGATTTTACCAGGCTGCTTAGGTTTAGGCGCAACAACAATTGGTGAGACCCAGGGAGTTGGGCCCTCGACACGTTCAATAACATCATCTGTCTCAAGGTCTTGTAGCTCTTTCTCCACTAGCTTGCGGACATGGAATGGGATGCGCCTGTGAGGTTGAACTGACGGCTGGACTGACTGGTCAATGTGTAATTTCACTTGAAAGTCTTTCAGCTTTCCTATGCCTTGAAAGAGTTGAGGATATTTCTGCATAATAGCTTGGACAGAAGAGTGTGTTACGCTGTTTGCCAGTTTCACTAGGCCCAGAGATACCGCACTATTGCAGCTGAGAAGAGTGTCTGCAGAACACTCCACTACATAGAAAGTGTCTGTGATGGATTTCCCTTCAGCCGTTAGTAATGCCTGAAATTTGCCACATAGGGGTAATGCAGTAGCTGAACCATAAGGATATATCTTCAGGTTAGTACATTGCAAAGCAGGTTTGTTCTTTAGCTGGCTATAAGTGGCATGACTAATAACATTGACAGATGCCCCTGTGTCTACCAGTGTCTCCACCGGATTGCCATGTATTAATATGACTTGTTTGGGATTAGACATTGTATGCACATTGCGAGACCCCTCAGTCACTGAGAATAAGTAGGTGCTGATGGGCCCATCCACAGGGGGCACTGACTGCACTGCCTGAACTTTCTGTGGCCAGGCTTGTTTAGCAGAGAGAGAAGATTGTGATTTTGATCTGCAGACTTTTGCAAAGTGATTTAGTTTCCCACAGTTATGACATGTTACTCCCTTTGCTGGGCATGGTTTCTGATGAGGATAAGGACCTCCACAGTTGTAGCAGGTTGCAGCCTGTGTGTGAGGCACATGTGGCTTCTGAGTGAGCTTTGCTACAGAAGATGGCTGCTCTGGTATACAGTCTGTGTTCTCTATAAGTTTAGCTTGATTCTCTGCTGCATCATAAATACGTGCAATGTCCAGTAGCTTAGCTAAAGTCATGGTGGGATCTCTGAGTGCTTGTCTCCTTAACTTAGAGGATACACAACCTTGTATGATTTGCATCAGAATTTCCTTGTCTATATCTGCAAATTCACAGTAAGCTGCAAGTTGTCTTAAGCGGACATGATATTCATCAATGGTTTCTGTTGCTGACTGTTTTGACTGTCTAAACTTGAAAATTTCAAAAGCTGCATTTATGTATGGAGAGAAATGCTTAGTTAGTGCTGCTTTGCTTAGCTCATAGTCACTGTCCTCCCCTGTATTGGGCAGAGTTGTGCAGATATCATAGACTTGCTCCCCTGCATAGTGGAATAACATGGCTTTCTTTCTTGTATTGTCAGTAATGTTCATTGCTTGCAGGAATATCTCAAAGCGTTTCAGCCATTTATTCCAGCATGCTGCTAAGTTTGCTTGGGGCTGGTGCACATCAAATACAGCAAAGGAGGGTAAGCAGGCCATGGCGGGTGCTAGGATTGCAGTCTTGTAAATAGTTTTCTGTAGCAGTGAAATACCTGTAGCTGATTATTTTTAATCCTCGTCGCCAATTGTAGTGTTGTAGTGAGGATGCAGGTCTTCTGGAATACGTCCACTATGAGATGGTTACTCTTGTAGATCAGAACACTTTATTCCATGCTCCATCATGGCTCCCTGTCTAACAACTCCTCCTCCTAAGCTCAGCTCCTCCTCCATTACTACCTCACTGTTGCTAGGCAGACAAAGCAGAATAAGTAATCAGAACAGAACACACAGAACATACTTATAACAACATCACAATATGGTTATTTGGGGGCATGTTATATGGCATGGTCGACTGAATATACTGGAGGTCTTAAGGTAAGGGATTGTCTGCAATGAGAAAATCCCTTTAGACTGAAGGCAAACATTAGAGAAAAGCTGGGTTTCTTTGTTGCAGATTTTTCTGTGGGTTTTTGAGGCAAAGACAGGAGTGGCTTTAGGAGGAATGGAAAAAATGGAGGAAGCTCTTTGGCTCAGAAAATCTGCAGCAAATTGTGCAAAAAAAAAAGCAGCTTTTCTGCACCGTGTGGCCTCAGCCTTGATCGTGCACATGACCATGCATGACCTTTACAATTTGTATAATACGGCTCTGTTTTCAGTTTTTGCATTCCATGTGTTATCAACATGTCTTCGGCGTCAGTATGTCATCCAAATTTGCGGATCTGCAAAAACCTGTGGCTAGCTAGATAACTGTTCTGCAAATACAGACGTTACACGGATCTGTTATGTGCGTTGTGCCATACATGGACCCGTGAAAACATAGTAGTGTGCATGGACCTTTCCTGGAAAAAGCAGGATAGCAGAATGCAATTGCACATGGTCGTGTGCACGAGGTTAAGGCCACATGTATGAAAAACTTTCTAAATGTCCACAGGGTAAAAAAAAAACAAACAAAAAACAGCTAAATTTGCAACAAAAAAGCAGCTTTTGCACAACATGGGACTTTAGCCTGATGGTTTAAAACCAAGCAGCCCCTGCTGCAAAGATTGACTTGCTGCAAATCCTTCACAGGTTCATATCCTGCAGTGAGACGCTTTGTGTTGTGGTTTTTTTTTTTTTAGCAGTGGACAATGGATGTATCAAAAAAGGGAATTAATATGTTGCAAAGAGGATATCCAAACGATCATCCTCCTGAAAGTCATGGCCGGCTGGAGAAGAGGGGAAACAACTGCGTTAAGAGAAGACAATAGACGTGGTTTTATAGTGTGATCTTCAGTAGATAGCAAGATTTCCGTAACTACAGAAGGCAGAGTATGAACCGTTCGCATTACATCTTTCCATCATAAACCGATTGTCAGCATGGGAGGGAATTTTTTATTTTTAGAATCGATAAGTATACAGAATAACCGCAGAGTATGACTGGAGAGGAGGGAAATTCCACCCACACGACTTACATGTATGGGAACTCTTAGTATGGCAGTGAGAGCGGCTCAATGTGCATCATCCAGGCTGGATCAGGTACTTTACAGGGCACATCACCGTGCCCATAGCAAACCCCATAAACCCCAGAGAACAGACTGACAAATATTACACAACAGCACCACAGCATTACTGCTATAGCTACTATATAGACAAATCCATGAACTGGAGGTTCTTAGCGCACATTTTGACCAAATAATAATGAAAATCTATTTGCTGTGAAAGGCAACGTCTTTCTATGGGACCCTATACTACAGAACTGCTGCAACTATATGGGAAGGATTGATCACGCCTTGTACGCCGATTATTTTGGAGTACAAGGTTAGAAAAACTTGCAATTTTTTGTAGCGTGATTTACGATCATTGTGATTTAAAGACTACTATAACAAAGGGATTTTTGGGGGGATTGTAATGATATACATGATGTTGCAGCTCAGCCCCATTCACTAGGAAGTGACAAGTTTCAGACTAAGGCTTGGGCAACTTTGACGCGACCAAAGATTACCAGGTCGCCCTACGATACATTCACTAATGTTAGTCAATGGAGCTGCAATGTTTAGGATGAAGATTGCTTTACATTTTTGCAAAGAGAATTTGCGGTTGTGGCAAACAAGAGGTCGGAATGAGACTTCATTCACTTTCTTTAGGAATTGCAGCACTAACTGGCAATCGTTGGTTGTGTGGTGGGGGTAGCGGCCAAATTCATCATGTAGCCCTAGCCTTAAGGATGCAGTAAATTTATCATTGGGTGATATTTGATAAATCTGGTGCAAATGACAACAATGTCCATTCAAGTTGAATTTTGGATTAGTAGACTATCAGCAAAAAAAAGTCACCTGTAACCAAACCTGAGATTGAGTCAAGTAATAGATTGCAATGCAATTCCAGAGTATTATCTTCATATATAAGCTTCCATTCCTGTAGATCTGTTTACTAGAGATGAGGAAACCAGATTATTCGTCACCTGCAAACTGGAGGTGGAATTATTTTAGTCTGGGGTCTCTTCAGACCCCAGCATATAATAGATGGAGGCCCATGGGAGGGGTAAAAAACAGTTATACCCCCCTTCCTTAACCTCTTCTGGGTCTCCTTGTCGAATCCAATGCTCTTCGTGGGTCCCGGGAGAGCAAGTGAACCGAGAGGTGCGGGATTACACCGGAGCAACAAGGACAAGTGACTAGGTTTTGTTTTTGCTTTTTTCACTGCCCCCTTTAGAAGTTTAGCCTGGATAACCCCTTTAACTTTTGATTCTATCCAGACAAGTTCCGACTGAAAGGAAGCAGAGGGTCAACTCGTTGAACCAGACACTAAATAAGTCTTCAGAGGTTCGACAATCTCTAGTTCGGACTCCCTTACTGAATACCATCGTCAAGGGCTTTGTTTCCTAGAGAATATCCCAGTTGCAGATGCTGACAAGCGCTAGTGGCTCAGGGGTGTATAACAGTGAGCCGGAACATATAGCATTAGTAGGGGCTTGGAACGTTTTGTCTTAGTCACACAGGCCCTGACAATGGGAGCCGGCATCAGTCTATGTAAGTGGAGAGATAGATGTCAGGCGTGATTCACTCTGCTCAGAACCCGACCACTATATATAAACCGCCGGCTTCTGACGACAAATTCATCTTACCACAAGAGCCTTGAATGAGGCAGTGACTCGCACAACGTCTTTATGATCTGGATGTGCTTCCTAGAACAAGAAAAAAAAAAAATCATTGTTAGGGTTTAGATTTTCCTATCGATGGGGACAAGATTAAAGCGCGATATACAAACCGCTCTCCTTATGGCGTCACATATGATTCGATAAAGAGAGGAAATTTCAGGGCGCTTTCATGCGTAACTGACTTTCTGCAGTTTGCCCAGATGTGTAAAAATCCCATTTATATGATGTAACAGAAAATTTACATTTTTCCAGGTATGCAGTTTTTTTTTTGTTAAGTCCCAATCTGCCCTATAGGATGATGACGTTCTGATGCTTTATTAACCCTTTCGCTGACCGGACAATCCTCATACTTTGGGTTACAGTGGGTCTTGCTACTTTGTTACATTGCCATGTATGTTCAAATTTGTTCAGCCATTCCAAAGTTATAGGCCCTGTTATTGGTGATGCAGATTAGGATATTCCAGTCAAGTGGGCAGTAACAATGTGGTTTCTCTGTGTTCTACAATGTTACTGCCCACTGGGATAGTATACACTAATCTGCATCACCAATAACAGAGCTTATAGCTTTGGAATAGCTGAACAGATTTGGATACACAGAACACCCCCATGCTCAGAGTGACAGCTCCGATCAGATCAGAATCAATGAAAAAAAATCATCGATATCCCTCCCTGAATAGCAAAGTCAATCTACTCATTTCGCAAAGCAAGCTCCATTACTCAAGTTTTTGGCAGCCTTGTTGCGGTTTCCCCCCATTGACTTCAATGGGGTATGCAGCGGCATACAAAACCACATGTAAAAATCAATGCAATAGAAGAATTTGTCGCTATGCTTTATAGGACTACTTCATTGAATTACAATGTGAAAAGATGTGGTTCCACTAAAGCTACCCATGAATGTAACCTCAACCATTCAGGGTTACAGCCTGGAAAACATCTGCAAACACAAAACACTATGTTGCAAAATGTAAATTTATTTCTGCAGATTAATCCTGGTTGCAAGGGGAGAAGATACTGATAGAACTATCTTACTGAATTGTGCAAGCAAAACTATAAGGGCTTAGACATAGTGGTAAAGGGAGTCTGTCAGCAGGATCCAGCCCATCAACCCAACCCTGCAGATAGGTTGGTTCATTGGAGTCAAACAGTGTTTTCCCCTAGTGAATCGGGGGCTTGGTTGCTGAGATGTTGCCGTTTTTGTCAACTAGCCTCTGCCCGCGACTTCGCCTGTGGGTTGTTGGCATTGATGATCCGCCTATATCCAGCAAATTTCTACTGTCCATGGTTTTTCGGCAGCTCTCAAGCTGTCCCGCTGCTGAACTTGTTCCTCACACCCTGCCTGTGATTATTCTGGCATCTCAGCAGCTTGTTGGGACGCCATATAATGCATGTGTTGTTGACGCCGATGACCCCCCTGAGCTCCGCTTGAGGAGAGCTCTGTGACTTCCGGCTTCCTTCATAGCTCTCGTTGTTTTCGAATTTTGCAACAAATTACATTTTCTTTTTCCCGGCATGTTTAAAAGTAACAAACTGCCAATTTGGATTAAAAGTGTTTTCCCATCCAGTGTGACAGCACTTCCTGGAGCAGATCAGATAATATGCAAATGCATGTACACAATGGATTGAGGGTTAGCTGAGTGTTTAGATAGAGAGATAACAGACCTGGTTTTATCAGAAGCTGAGAAAAGAGCAGTGTAATATAGTATGTGAACATAAATTCATAACAGTTGTGAAGCCATGTCATTTACCGGGATAAAATGTAGCCAATGTGTTACTCCAGGTTACAAACTATCTATGTGCCAAATTTCATCCAAATCCATTCAACCGATTTTGCATGATTGAGGAACAACAAACAATCAAACCTTCACATTTATATATTAGTAGGATAGGATTAGTAGGATATTCGTAGGATAGGATAGGATTAGTAGGATAGGATAGGATATGCAGAGTCCTTTGGAGCAATGAGGGCGTTGTCAATTACCTCTATGGAGCAACAGCACAAGAACGCCATTGCGCCATTATAAAAGCATGCAGGAAAAACTGTGGCGGCAACAAAACGTGTTTTTCCTTGCAGTGCTCACTGGAAAACGGCTGCCGGATACGCACAGTCGGTGCTTCTGGCTGAAGATGCGGCCGATGACCCAGCGAAGAGGCAGACTGGAGAAGATAACAGAGGTGTCGCTGTGGAGTTTTCGGACAACACAGGGAACGCCCTCTGTGCTGTTTTAGCAAAGGGAACGCCCCCTGTGCTATCTGAAAACTCATTTACATATGGAAGAAATGAGAAATTCCTCAGGGACAGCGGTGGCACGGATCAGAAAAAGAGAAGAATAGCCTTTAAGGTTATTCTGACGTGGGCTTAGTTCTAAAAGGGATTCTAATGATAGAATCCCTTTAACTCATCCTGACTAGAGATGAGCGAATAGTATTCGAAACTAGAGTTTGGACTACCTTGCTCCTATAGGAATGCATGGGAGCGGCCATACAGCAAGGGGTTAAGCGCCGGCCGCTAACATGCCTTCCTATGGATTAAGGTATTGGAATCAACTGTAATCCTGACTTTAAAATATAATATACTATTCCAATATAGGAGTTTTTCTAAATGTGTCCTATTACTTTTGCACCATAATCTGGGGATGATATCAGCACCTTCACAGGCGTATGGAGACTTACAGAGCCTTGTTCGCTCCACTGGGGGATTATGGGAAAAATATGCAAATCTGTTTTCCTAGCTGTAAATAGGAACACAGTGCCCTCTAGGCAGCAAGCAGGGGCACGGTTTTGCAAACTTGCAAAACAGAGTTGCATATTTTTCCCTTTTGCACTATGAAACCATAACACCGTGTTTCTTGGAGGGGTTCTGGTCCGTTTATAGACTCCACATTAGCGTATGCTTGTTCTGCTGGGTGCATATTATATACCCATAGCTTAAAGGTTATAAGGCTTTCATGTGCTGGGGCTGAGGTATCAGACTAGAACACATTGCTGCAAGTAGGAAAATCAGTGCATTGTCTTCCCAGGTTTCTTTCTACGGTGTCTGAATTTATACAGGGCGATTGCAGCGATGTAAAGCAATGTTTATACAATTCATATGTAAATAAGGTCATTTATGGAGAAATATTCTGGAGCTTTCAGCAGATTGGAGACTGAACCATTTCCATGCAAAGTGGCTTGCGGTCCTGAATTTGTATATGTAACAATTGCACCATTTATATTACAGTGTGGGCTCCATCACGTATACGGTGGACGGGGATGTCGTATAGATTTGACACCAGTCAAGCAAGCTAGCCCTTATCCATAGGATAATGGGATAACTTGTAGATCAGTGGGGGTCTGACCGCTCCGACCCCCCACCAATTAGAACAACTTCCATCCCCTCGGAGGCTGTGCGTCCGGCCTTAATCAGATTCCTAGCAAACGATGGCTTGTCGCAGTGCACACAGGCCTATAGGCCATCTGTAGCGTCCTGAATCATTTAATAAAGATTGAAATTTCCTATCCTATTCTGAAGAGAGCGGGAAATCGATTATCTAAATAATACAAGCCCAAGAGCAGCGCCCCACATGTATATTTTACAAGGATTTACTTTTAATAAAATCTGATTAATAATGCAGGGAGAGATGGGAAAGACTGAAACCAAGCGGATTTTCAGTATAAATACAGGTGAGAGTCGTACAAACCAGACTGGTTACTGGAGAAACCACTGAAACCTGCTACACTTACCCTTCGTTCACATCTACGTTGGTATACGGAATACCAAACGCATTTGCAAGCACTGTGCAATAAAAGCACACGGACCCCATAGACTATAATGGGGTCCATGTGCTTGCCATGCGCTGCCCGCACGAATCATGCGGACAGGAAAGTAGATTGTGAACTACTTTCCTGTCCGCATGTTCTGTGCAGAGATCTGGCCACAAGTACACAGACCCCATTATATCTATGAGGTCCGTGTGCTTTCACTGCACCGCACTTGCAAATGCATTCGGTATTCCGTTCTGGGGATCCTCATGCAGACTCCCCAAAAGGATTACCAAATGCAGATATGAACAAGGGGTTGGATGTCAGATGGTAAGTCTTGCTATTACCAAACTTGAAACAGCATTGACCTAAAAATATAAACGTTCAAAGGAACGCGGCATTGCACCTTTGTCTATCTCCTGCCACATAAAGCACATTTCAGCTGAAATCATGTAAAGTTACACTATGGGTAGAAGCTATACACCATGTACTATGTATTGCTCCCTGAGGGCCAACATTGAGCAGGGCTGCATCTGCCATGAGGCTAGACGAGTATCTTGCCTTAGGCGACAGCTTGTAGAGTCCCTGAAGGGGTGGAATTAAGTAAGAGTATTTGTTGGGTTGTGCAGGTTGTTGGCGTGGATGATCTGCATATATTTAGCAAATATATACCTACTCCGGCATTTTGGCAGCTCTCAAGCTGGCCTGCCACTGAACTTGTTTCTTGCACTGTGCCTGGGATTGTTTCCACATCTCAGCAGCTCGCTGGAACATCATATAATGAGCGTGTTGTTGGTGTTGATGATCTGCCTGCTCCAGCGTCTTGGAAGCGGTCGTTGGCCTGCGCTGAACTCGTTCCTCGCGCTCGCTATGGCCGTGATTGTTCTAGCATCTCAACAGCTCGCTGGGACGCCATATAATGAGCGTGTAGTTGACATTTTGGCAGCTCTCAAGCTGGCCTGCCACTGAACTTGTTTCTTGCACTGTGCCTGGGATTGTTTCGGCATCTCAGCACCTCGCTGAGAAGCCATATAATGAGCGTGTTGTTGGCGTCGATGATTCCCAGTCTGCTCCACTTGAGAACTCTGTGACTTCTGGCTTCCTTCATAGCTCTCATTGTTGGGGACAAATTAGATTTTCTTTTTCCAGCCATGTTTAAAATTGGCAAACTGCCAATTTGGATTAAAGGTGTTTGCCCCTGTTTGTCAGCACTGCCTGGAGCAGATCAGATAATATGCAAATGTATATGTATACACTGATGGTTAAGTGTGTTTACACAGAGAGATAAGAGCCCTGGCTGAGATAAGCTGCGGCTAAGAGCAGTGTAATATAGTATGTGCACATAAATTCATAACAGTCATGAAACCATGTCATTTACTGGGATAAAAAGTAGCCAATATTTTAATCGAGGTTACATCTATGGGACAACTTTCATTCAAATCTGTTCAGTGATTTTTGCGTGATTGAGGAACAAACATCCAAACGTTCACATTTATATTAGTAGTAGGATTATTATTATTTGCATGTACTGTATTTTTATTACATCTTTTCCCTGTAAGCACTGTACTCTTAGTGTATATTAAATCTAAAATTCAGGAGGGTTGACCCTAACTGCCCCCACAATTCCAGAGAGTGTGCGGTTTGTTATTCTTTTGGTTGCAGTTTGGGTATATTGGTGTCTCACGTAGAGTAAAGTGGTTGCATTTATTTGTGCGGTTGTATAATTGTAGAGGTCGCTCCACTCCTGTGTAGCCTAGTGTGATAGGGGAGTGGGGATGGGAGTGTGGAGGCAGAGTCCTCTTTTATGGATGCGTGGTGAGTAGGGTGCACGGATCCCTGATACAACTGATCGGAAACATGGGAGATATATTTAGTATGAGAGCGATTCCCGACAGTCAGGATATAAAAAGATCAACAGAAAGCTGGATCCATGCAACGAAGGCCCACCAAATAAATATCCCCTTTACCTCCATGTGCCTTTCCAGTTCTTGAAGGAGAGTAACATATTTTTCCAGCCTCATGAAAGGTTTGCTGAGACTTGTGGTCAGCATCAGAATCCCTGGGTTGGTGGCTCCTTGCCCCTCCATAAACTTTTCCAGTTCATCGCTAGTAAAGAAGAAACCGAGTTAGTAGGCAGCAAGGACATCGCAGATTTAGGGAAACACATGAACCTACAGATATAATAGAGTTCGTGCCATAAACATGTACCTGAAATTGACATAGGGCTGCAAAGTCCTCCAGCTGGAGTCTCCGAGAAAGCTGCTGTACAAATATTCCTCTAGGATATAGATCTGTGGTCCAGAACATTTTTTCCACCAGGGACCAGTTTCAGCAAGACAATTTTTCTATGGCACGGTGGGGGCAGGAATGGGTGTGGATGGGGGTGGGGAAGGGGTGTGGTTCGAGCGGGGTTAAGCATGGAGATGTAGATTACTGATGACGGACACTGCAGGTTATGAAGATGGCTACTGATGACGGATATCACTCCTAATGCTGCTATTAACTTCACTACAGCTACAATACATGTCACAGGGACAAGTGACGTGTAATGTAGTTGCCCAAAGTTTGGTAGGCGAGTGCGAGGTGGAGCCAAGACCTGCTACTAGAATCCCGAACATACACGGGTCCCAGCTCAACCCCGCACCTTGCTCACCTTATTCCGATGAGCAACAACCAAGCGTCAGTGTTGTGGAGCCAGCTGGTGGGTTCTGGCTCAACCCCGGGCACTCGCTGGCTGACTCCACAGCAGCTCCGCCGCCCGGTACTGGTTGGCGGACCGGCGGTTGGAGACCCCTGATATAGATCACCTGTCCGTAGGTCGTCAAGTCAGTGGGGGCCAAAACACAGAACCCTCACCAATCAGCAAAAGGGGCTGTAGCATTTGGACAAGTCCTGTGCCCTCCATACACCGCTTTGGGAGCCACTGGCCTGACATGAGGAAGTGGGTGCTGCACCCCTATATCTCTGGTGGGTGGGGGGGAAGGGGTGTAATAAGTGCTCAGGGATTTGTAGATTATTGAACCTCCTTAAGAATAAGTGGGCTTTTAAGTGTACCATAAGATTTGTAAGGTGGCCAGAGCTTGCCCTCTATACCTTGGAGGTGCCCTGCGTCAAGTCTCCCATCAGAACGTGTCATCGCCGACAAGAGGATCTGCCTATCCACAGTTTGGGCAAAGTTCGGCCTAACTCGTTGAACCCGAACTTTGATGGGTTCGCTCAACTCTGTTTGTGAACACTATTTTCTAAGCGGAACAGGAATATATTGTATGAAAAAAAACAGGAGAGAAATAACTTGCAAAAATACTTTACTACTGGGACCCCTGGCTGGAATTTGTTCAAACTGACGTTGTTAAACTTGATTGAGATCTCTGCTTATATTTCCAAATATTGATTATTGATTTTTCTTTTGTGTCCAGATATTCAGAATCCTCTCTTTCTTTGCATAGCCTGTCCCCGAGCCTCAATCTAAACTCACCTACGTGACCACTGAGGCCAATCGGCAGCCTTAGGGAGCGGTGAAGTCGCCCACATTTGTCACCAATCCCTCTCCAGCCATGGGCTGCAGGGCTTTCAGGAACCAAAGCATGGTACACGAGGGTGGCAGACACCAGAGGGCTTGGCACAGGTGAATAAGGTTAAGAATATGGGCTGCATATTACACATACTTATATATTCCGCTTACTTATATAGCGCCATCCTATTCCGCAGCGCTTTTACAGACATTGCCAATAGTTTTGGACACAAATTGCACAAGAATTCTGGTGCACTTTCCATAGTAAATCTTCAGTCTGCAGGGATTGATAAGGGATTCCTTCTGTACAGCCTGCGTAAGTGTAAATGTACCTGTGCGCTACAATGCAGGACGGAGATCTACAAGGTATCAGTATAGAAGTGCAACGTGTTCCCTGAAAAGACTTACCTGTGCTGAGTGAGGACATTGACCGCTATTGGGTGGTTTGCACAGTACGTCGAATATAAAGACTTAAACTGATTAAAAAGGGTCAGAAAACAACCTCCAACTTTCTGATGATTTTCTGGCAACCTGTAGGAATGAAATATTAATGCCCATTAGTATAACCTGGCCACTTGGCTGGCGAATGCTGCATTTATTAATAGACTCTACATCACAGTTTCATCCCATCCATCTCTGGGACAGCAGATACAGGACTAAAAGGTAAAACAGGTTCCTACAGCCATATGATGTGCCCATAGTCCATGCCCTCCCCTGTAATATCCCATGTCAGGAAATACATTTGCACAGTATATAAAGCTATAACAGCCATTGATACAATCTGTGGGACCTGTGATGGGATGCCACATATATTATCTATTTTATTACATACATGATAAACAGAGAGTAATATTATTATTAGATAGACATTGTAGCAATTCAATAGATACATTTCACCTGAGTAATGTTACAGCGACATCTAGTGGAAAGATCAGGGAGCGATTTTGTGAAGTCTAGCATTCCTATTACGATGATATATCAAATTATGAGGATAACATTACTCCTTAAAGAGATACCACCTATTAGGTGTGTGGAGACTTATACAGCCATAGTCGCTCCACTGTAAGGGATTATGGGAAGAATATGCAAATCTGTCTCCCAAGATGTAAATAGGGAGACAGTGCCTCTGTTATGCTGCCCTCTATAGGAAGCACCCTGAACATCATGCCCGACTTTCCCAGAAGCCTTTACTGCATAATGTGGGATTTTTACCAAGTCAGTTTCTCAGCTATGGACGGCCGTTTCGGTCTGGTTGGACCTCGTCAGCGCAGCGTAGAGAGAACTGACTTGGTAGAAGTGAGAGGCTAAGGAGTGACATTATCCCCATAATCTGCTCTCTCAGCCTCTCACCTCTACCAGGTCAGTTGTCTCTACGCTGCGCTGACGAGGTCCAACCAGACCGAAACGGCCGTCCGTAGCTGAGAAACTGACTTGGTAATAATCCCACATTATGCAGTAAAGGCTTCTGGGAAAGCCGGGCATGATGTTCAGGGTGCTTCCTATAGAGGGCAGCATAACAGAGGCACTGTCTCCCTATTTACATCTTGGGAGATGGATTTGCATATTCCTCCAATGATATATCAAGTGATACTACACATACTGATATAGGTTTTTAGGGTGGTGATGGGGAGGCCCCACTTATGAAACCTTTGCACTGGGCCCACCAATGTCTTAACTCCCAGCACTTGCTCTGCTGTTCTTCGAACTTCTGAAAACTTTGGATTCAGCTGAACCCCAAATTTTTGGTGTTGACCATGCATGAAGGTGTCTTTTCAGTCCTTAGAGTATAATAACTGCAGGACCAGGGCAAGTGCAGAGAAAAATTAAGATACTCCTACCATCCCTCACCTCTTCTGGACTCCTTCCAGGCATCTAGTGTTTCTTCCAGGGTCCTTGCAGCAAAGCATCAGGACATCAACAACCTATGAGACCCAATCGCAGGCCCTGCCAACGTCACCCAGGAAGCTGAAGACACCAGGAAGGAGTGAAGGAACCCAGGAAAAGGAAGGGGACTGGACTACAAGCGGTCATTATTTTCCCATACCTCACCTTATTATTATACTCTGGGGTAGGGATGCACAATTATTCCAAAAAAATAAATGAACGTCAACAAGATTTTGTGCACTTCAGTTATTTTGGTTCGCAATTTGAGTATTCATTGGTTTCTACCTGCAGTTTTGTTCGGAGCTTCTATTATGCTATGGAGACTCTTCAGAACCCATAGCGGAGGACCAGGGAAAATGACAACACAAAGAGTGTTACCCATCTCCCCTGACCTCAGTCACAGATCCCTATCCTCTTCCGGCTTCCTGACTGATCTCAGGGACCATTGAGGTCTGTCACTAGGACTCTGTGATCTAACCCATGTTTTATGATCTAGGAACTTTGTATCAAAGATTCTTACTTTGCATATTCTTCTAAGGACTGACAAAGTGTCTGCTGAAATGTACAGATTTCCTCAAAATTTCCTAGCAATGATGCAACGTCTCCAGCGCTTATCCTGCAAAAAAAACAAAGCAAAAATTTAAGAAAAAAAACACATAAAAAATAAATATATGTTTTTGAATAAATGTTTGGGCTGTAACCAGAAAACACTGCTTTTTTGCTTAAAGTCTAGAGATCAGCTGAAGGCTTTCTAAGAAAACTGAATAGTTAATGTTCCAAAGTTATACATTTACCATTAGAAGAGAAATGTCCTATTAATAATCTACATAGAGAGGCAAAGCCAGTGACAGAACTACCGCCATAGTAGCTACATTCCACTGTGGGCCACTATGGGACATAATACTGTGTGCAGGGGCCACTATGGGACATAATACTGTGTGCAGGGGCCACTATGGGACATTATACTGTGTGCAGGGGCCACTATGGGGCATAATACTGTGTGCAGGGGCCGCTATGGGACATAATACTGTGTGCAGGGGCCGCTATGGGACATAATACTGTGTGCAGGGGCCGCTATGGGACATAATACTGTGTGCAGGGGCCACTATGGGGCATAATACTGTGTGCAGGGGCCACTATGGGGGATAATACTGTGTGCAGGGGCCACTATGGGGGATAATACTGTGTGCAGGGGCCACTATGGGGGATAATACTGTGTGCAGGGGCCACTATGGGGATAATACTGTGTGCAGGGGCCACTATGGGGATAATACTGTGTGCAGGGGCCACTATGGGACATAATACTGTGTGCAGGAGCCACTATGGGACATAATACTGTGTGCAGGGGCCACTATGGGGGATAATACTGTGTGCAGGGGCCACTATGGGACATAATACTGTGTGCAGGGGCCACTATGGGGCATAATACTGAGTGCAGGGGCCACTATGGGACATAATACTGTGTGCAGGGGCCACTATGGGACATAATACTGTGTGCAGGGGCCACTATGGGACATAATACTGTGTGCAGGGGCCACTATGGGACATAATACTGTGTGCAGGGGCCACTATGGGGCATAATACTGTGTGCAGGGGCCACTATGGGGCATAATACTGTGTGCAGGGGCCACTATGGGGCATAATACTGTACGGAGGGGCTGCTATGGGACATTATAGACTGGAAATGGGGCTTTATACTGTGTGAGGGCCAGGAGAGGGGGCACTATGCTAGTTACTCACTAAAGCGATGGATTATTCACTTAAATCCCCAATCATCTAGATAACAGTCATCCCCCCCCCCCAACTTACTTATCATATGTCTGAAGAGGCCGGAGGTAAGTTGTCAGCAGTAACTGAAGTTCTTTTGCGTAACTTCTCTCAGTTTCCAGAATATTCTGCAGGACCTTTTAATGGAAATTAAGAAGCTTATACACCGTTCATAGAGTCATAGGGAATCATTGAGGTTATGTAAGGGACCAGTCTATTGACCGGTTACATACGACCTTGTGCACTGGTTCATAAGGACAGATAAAACACAAGATCCATATTGGATAACCACATTCACGGCCAACCTGGTCAAGATCTGCTTAACCAAAACGTAGAAGTGCTTATACAACCAATGATCTTGACAGCAATGTCCAAATATCTTGTAATCGTCCCACTTTCTCCAGCGGCAAATGTCAGGGATAGAAGAAGGATTGGACATGTTGGATTTCAGCATACCTGATCCTTCGTTCTCAAGGTAGATACATTGTTGCCAAAGTTGGCAGAGAATTATTCCCTTCTGTCTATTGAGAACTCCAACAACTCTGACTCCTCCATAAGTGGCAGACCGCCAATCTAATTCATAAAATGTGCTAATATAGTATTTATAGAATTAATTATACAATATCAATAATTGCATACTGTCATTAAACCTAATTCATTAATTCGTTTTATTTTAAAGCAATTTTTTTTTTCCCACAACTCCACCCAAAATTGGCCACAACTCAACATATGTATGGGAGAATTGGTATCTGTCAGCCAATCTAGCATATAACCTCAGCTATTTAAGGCATATAAATAACTTTACAGCCAGATCTTTTATTGAATGTCAGGGATGCAAGTAGTTTAGGTGACATGGTGCTACCTGGGCCATCACTACCTTTATCTGTAGTCATACAGTATTCGGTAACACCTAATGGCTTGGCCCCTCACTTCTTGGATCGGGAAGTCTACCTTTTAGTGTTATCAATGCTGTGGCCCCTGCTGGGTATTCTCTCCGAGAAGCAGATGTAAAGACTATGTCCAGCCTAAATGATATCCCTGTTTCTTTCACTGAGGATACAGCAGAAGCTGTACTGTACTCAAGTGAGCATGCATGACTAACAGAGGCTGACTAGCATGACACCAGATGAATGCTATACCGTATGTGCAGGAATACTGCAGACTGAAACTGTGCAAGATAGATTCTGCTTAAGTTTAGTGCCCCTTTAAGGGGATAATTCTGATGACACTGGTGATGACTAGAGATGAGCGAACAGTAAAATGTTCGATATTTGATATTTGTTTTGAGTAGCCCCTCAATATTGGACTACTCGAATCGAATATCGAACCCTATTATAGTCTATGGGGGGAAAATGCTCGTTTCAGGGGTAGGCAACGTTCAATCAAATTATACTTACCAAGTCCATGAGTGAGGGTTGGGCTGGATCCTCCGAGAAGTCTTCTCCGTGCAGCGTCCCCGCGGCATCTTCCAGCTCTGAATTCACTCTGCCAGGCATCAGGCCTGGGCAGACCCGACTGCGCATGCCCGCACTACAAGAAAATGGCCACTTACCGTCAAAGCGGCCATTTTCTTGTAGCGCGGGCATGCGCAGTCGGCTCTGCCCAGGCCCGATGCCTGGCAGAGTGAATTCAGAGCTGGAAGACGCCGCGGGAAAGCTGCACGGAGAAGACTTCTAAAGGTAGGAGAAGAACCAGCGTCGATTGGCCGACTGTATAGCATTCGGCCAATCAATGCTGGTTCTGCATCGAACTTTTCCATTCGAATAGCGAGTGGTACTCGACTGAGTACGAGTATTTCGAATACCTACTCGATCGAATACTACTCGCTCATCTCTAGTGATGACATTTGGGATCTGTCATAACGTACCACACATTAATGTAATCGGTTTGTACAGAATCAGGTTCACCTAATAATGGAGATTTGTTTCAGACAAACTATAATGGTCGCTGCATTATACTCTGGGGTGTCTTCAGACCCAAGTGTATAATAGGTGGAAAAAAATATTTAAAAATATAGATAAAATATTTTACATATTATATCCATAATCCCCCCAGTGGAACGAAAAAGGCTTTTGTAAGACTCCATATGGCTGAGAAGGTGATCTCTCCATAAGGAGCAATATTATCCCCAGAAGCTAAAACCCCCCAAAACATTCATACCCCAATTCCGTTACCTCTTTTGGGCCTTCTCCGGCAATCACTTAGGAAGTTGTCGGCCCAGGCTCAGAGCTGAGGCTCGTGATTGGGCCTCGGTGTGCCCATATGACCAATGTTGGCGCAATCACAGGTCTCAGTGGTGACCCTTGGGTCGATGACATCACAGAAGAGCACCAGACGGCGAAAGGAGGCCAAAGAGAGGTAACCTTAACGTTGGCTGGGTTTGCTTAGAGAACTAGAAACGGGTTAGATAGGATCCCAGGAGCCCAAAGAGTATTCGAAGCTTTGTTTTAAGCCATTTTAAGGTGTGGATCGCACTGAACTTGTTTGAAACAAAAATAATCTTGGACTGAAGCCGCCCAAACCCGAAACAAAACAAATGCTGGGAAGTTCGCCCATCTCTAATTAACATGTGCGCCGTTCTGTGCCTAGGTCTTAGCCAGGAAATGCTGTAAAAAGGCTTAAAAAACAGAGGCGGTAAAAACTATTCGTGAATGAAGAAAAGAGAAATCTAAAGCCCATCAATAATTAGTGATATAGCCCTGATCTCAACACCGTCCAGTCTGTCTCGGGTGACATGAAGAGACAGACGGATTGGAGCAAGCGACATCCACAGGAGATCTGGGCTTAGTTTAGTTTGGATTAAACATCTATATAAAAATACTTGCTTACCGCCGTGTAATAGTTTTTGGTCAGCGGGGCGCCGTCGCCTCCTTTTAGACCCTTTGGGGACAGTGGTTTATCTGGAAGAGAGAAGAAATTGCTACAATGTATGTTGTGTGTCAGTAACACCTCTGGTGACACTGGCCCAATACCAAGTCTAAGTACAGGTTTACCGTCAGCAAGCCTTGGATTCATTTACATTTTATAGGAGTGTACACAGTAATCGTCATGATGGGAATTGTTCCTTTTATGAGTGGGAGCGATCTGATAATCCGCCGCAGCTTCCCTGTCTTACTTCTTATTAGATGACTCCTACTCATAAAAAGGCAGATTCCAATAACCGAGCCCGGGACACTAATAAAACCAGAGATTTTATATTTATTTTTCATAAACCCTTATGCTCCCTTTACACTGGAATATAATATTCAGGATACGGGATGATCCCTGGATGGCTAGATGGATCCTTGATAATATGGAGATTATAGGATTATATGAGATAGATAGATAGATAGATAGATAGATAGATAGATAGATAGATAGATAGGAGATAGATAGGAGATAGATAATTTACCATGCCTATATGAAACAATATAACAATAATTCCCAATACTTTTGTTCCCATTACCCTTACACTTACCATTCGGCTTGAATTCTTTGACATAGTTACTTGGGAACCAGCCCGTTTTGCCATTCATCGTCCCTTCCCACCAGCCGCCATCTACTACTTTGGTGACGAGGATTGTGTCACCTTTGGAAAACGACAATTCATCTTCATTCTGCTGCTTGAAATTAAACTTTGCCTTCACCGTTAACTGAACGCTGCCATTTCCGGTCATGTCCTGATAGGAAATACATAAATACACTCCGGTTACCTGTGTGCCCACGACTTCCCGATCTGGACACTATGATGTCACTACTTTGCCCCCCTTTTAGCCTTTTTAAGGATAGCGCCAATTTGTGTTTTTTTTTTCTCTCCATCTTACAAGAGCCATAACTTTTATATCATTTCATTAACATCTGAGGACTTGTATTTTGCTGGATAAGAGGCGATGGGATCAGTTAAGGTTCTATATAATGTGCTGAAAAATTGTTACAAAAAATATATAATAATAAATAAATAATAATAATAATAATTAGTGGGATTGAAATGAAAGGGACGGGATTATTTTTAATAATGAAGGTGTCAGATCACCTTTGTTACCTATGCAAACATCATGGAGGAGAGAGGAAGATTCTTTGGGGATAAAACTTTTGCTAAGATTTGATTTGGAATCTTCACATAAAATATGTTACACTGTAGAGAAAGCCTTCGGCTACATTCACACAGTGTATGCTGGAGACAGGACCCGCCATGAAAAATCTGCTGCGGAAATCTTCCTGCTGGCGATAAAAAAATTTTCCTACTCTGATTTCAACAAAAGCTGCCCAAAAACCAAGCGTTTGATTCTGCTTGAAATAAATGCAAGGTGGAATTCTTGTGGTTGAGCAGAACTCATTTACATTGACCTCATTACACAATGCAAATTGAATAGGGAGGGAACAATCTCTGCTGCAATGGTTCCAACTTTTAGAAATTGATGTCTTAGCCTTACCAGGATGGCATCAATAAGACACCATTGCAGTGCCCCTGAAATTAAGGTGCAGGTAATGCTCATAAGCGGAGACCTACCATAGGTTTCGACTGCCTCCGTAGTACTCGTGTTGAACTATCTGTTGCCTGGGAGGATAGTGAGAAGTTATGCGACTGTGAAGATGTTCGAGAACATGGCCTCTTCAGTGTCTCCTCTGCCAAGAACAAGGATAGGAATAATAATAATAAATAATAATAATAATAATAATAATAACAGCAACATTGTGTTTATAGAGAAGTAACATTCTGTGACACTTTAAAAATCACAGGGTTCATGTACAGACAAAACGAGACATTACAGTGTAATAAATCAGTTCATAGGGGTAACATGGTGGCTCAGTGGTTAGCACTGCAGCCTTGCAGCGCTGGAGTCCTGGGTTCCAATCCCACCAGGAACAACATCTGCAAGGAGTTTGTATGATCTCCCCGTGTTTGTGTGGATTTTCTCCCATTCTACTGATAGGAAAAATAAAATGTACATTGTGATCCCTATATCCTATATCCCTATATGGGGCTCGCAATCTACATAAAAAAAAAAAAAAAAAAAAAAATCAATTCACACAATAAGAGTCCTGCTCGCAAGAGCTTACAATCTACAAGGATAGGATTATTATTACAGGGTTTTCCTCAGTAGTTACTTATCCCCTACAACCAGTAACGTGACTGCCGAAGATCACCTGCCCTATCAGTCCCATAGACGTGACCAGGGACCACCTCTTCATCCACAGGGAACATACAAGGGACCGTTCAGGCCCCCATTCTCATGATCTTTGGGGATCCCAGTGGTTGGAAACCCAGAGATCAGACATTTATCTATCCAGCTAAATGTTCTTAGGTAAAATTCGGAATAATGGACAATAATAATGAACAGCCTTTAACCTAGGAAGTAGTCTGTAATCCCAGCGATACATAGTTCTAAATAGTAGGCCATTTGCAATGTTGCTCATTTTCCTGACTTGCAGAATTGTTCCTTCTTAGCAGTAGAATAGAACACCCTGCTAATAAAAGTAAGCAATCCTCTGTCAGCACGAGGTTTAGGTCCCAAGCCAGGACAGTAACAATTCCTGGCACTGCACTGAGATTCCAAATATCTGCCAAGACAGAACATATCACCGTCCACCATGTCTGTAAAGCGCTGCGGAATATGGTGGCGTTATAATGCTGACATGTAGCCGGGCTCCGGGCGCTCTCACCCCTTACCTTCAGTGGCTCTGTTGACAGCAGTAAGTGTGTTCAATATCTTAGAAAAGTTCTCGCCAGCGTACAGGTCATGCGCCTCGAATAGCTGTGGAAAGACAAGAATTCCTACATATCAGTCGATCATTTCAAGATGTATCTGCTTATTTCTACAGTAACAAGCTTTTGCTCAGAATTGCTGCAACCCAGCTTTCCAGGGTAACCACACACGATCCGTCAGCATTAACCAGCGCTGCCTGCCAGGTACATGTTTGAGAACTTGAGATATTTCAGATATTTGCCTACAGACATTCCAGGTAATTGTCTGCAATCTGTCACGCCAGGGCTCTCAATGTGCTGAGAGGAGAGCGGCTCGGTGCCAGACGCTACACGAAACTTCGCCCTCAATTACAGGAGGTTGTGCCATTGCTGGGCACCGCACGAAACGTGCAGGAGGTCTAAGACACTAGATAAAATACCCTGCAGCCATATAGACCATTAATAGAAGCAGGCAGGAGGCCAAAAACAGACATGGGAGCTGAGCAGGTCTTAGGCATCCACATAGAAAATTATATATTTTATTGGACTTTTTGCTACTTTTTAACCCTGGGGAGGAGGAAGAAGGAACAAACTGGTGTGAAATGTGTAGAAAAAGGGAAAGTGATAAAATATTCTGCACCAACAAGCTGGAACTAGAGACCATCAGCGAGTATAAATATACCGTCCAGATCATACACATTCTTCTGACAAGCCACAACAGCGTGCAGAAAAACAAGCAAAAGATTCAATTTTTATGTTGCATTTGTAGATGTATTACTTTGTCAGAATAAAGGAAATTACTGGGTACCTGAAAGAGGATTGCTGGCAGATAAGCAATATTAATGACCTATCCTTAGTAACATCATCAGATCAGCAAGGATCCGACACCTGGGCCAGGGAACGAAACGGAAGCAGATAGCGCTGTTCTCTATGTAGTGGCCAGGCTGTGTTACTGCAGCTCAGCTCCTATCATCTTGCATAAGAGCCAAGACCAAAAAGTTTTTGAAAGAAACCTATTATCAGTTTCATGGCGGTCAAACTTCAGGCAGCATGGGATCCATAGAGGATCCCTGATATAGCTCTCTGTCAGGATTTTATGCCATCCATGGTTCAATAAGTATTAAGATGGTGACAGGTTCTCTTATTAATAACCAGAAAAGTGACCCAAATTGCACAAGCTTATATCCCTAAAGCCAAGGTATCCAATACTTTAGACCTTGAGGGTATAAGATCTGCACACCTTGGAGCTCTTTGCATTGAAGCTTCACATACGGTATATGAGCGATCAGGGTCTCATGTTGCCCGCAGTCCCGCAGTAGACAAGCCTCATGCATAATAGAAAGGTAAGTGATAGTGAAAACTCACCTCGACACGGAGAGAACTACATGCTCTTAGGAACTCGCGGATGTTCTCGAGGCAGTCAGCTTCACTCTTCGGTTCTGCAACAAACTAGCGATAGAAGAAAAACAAACAGTTACAAATAAATGCTTTATTGATCAATATCCAACATGATAGATAGATAGATAGATAGATAGATAGATAGATAGATAGATAGATAGATAGATAGAATCACTTTACTAAATGTCACCGCATATGACAGATGAAAACTTGGGCACCGTACTATTAGGCTTACACAGTTGCCTTGGGAAAAAGTATCAGCGATAATTACTAGTTATTGCATCCAAGTAGAAAACCAGATTCCTCGGAGTTATTGGATACAGTTCCAGTTCCATTGGTTCAGCGATGTAATAATATCAGAGTTTCCAGTTCTATTCCGTTCTTTATGCACATGTATGTATTTTGTTGTTTTGCAAGTAAGACTTTTTCGTCCGGTGATTTCACTTTAAAACAATGAACACCCAATGGATCCTATTATAGACAATGAGGTCTACTGGGCACCCTTGTCCGCTGTTTTAGTAGTCCGCCTCCCACGATGAACCAGAACAACAGACTGCATAACGCTTAAAACTTAAACGGAACATGTGCCGGATGTTCTTCACCTTCTTATGTTATTTTTCCTTTCTAAATACAACTGGTTGTTACAGGTGTCTTGTATTCTCCAGGAACATAATAATATATTACACATGCCACGATCTCTATATATGTGGCTGTTTATGTGAAAAGGGCCCACATTGTCGATATGGAGTTCTTGGTATCATTGTAACGGTTATGGTGTAACATTGTCCGAAACAGCAAAAATTTTTTTATTGAAAGCACAATTGACATATTTTTAAATAAAATTTTTGCATAAAACAAAATTGTGATTTTTTTTTACCCAAATATGTTTTGGACTATTTTCTCTATAATTAGTATCGACGATCTGGGCCCTTTTCACGTAAACAGCCACATATGTTCTGTTACAACTCTGACCCTGGCAGATACAGGTATAGGAAGGGATGTATTTACCAAGACAGACAGTGTACCCAAAATGAAGACGCTTGCCAATACAATAGACTCCATCTCAGACTAGAATACAAAGCACTGACTTTGCCTTGTGGTGCTCATATACTTAGCAATGCTCATTTATCAATAATGTAGTACAATATCATACAGCAATATATCAATATTTTATTAGCAATGCACATTTACAGTTAAAGGGAGTCTAGCAAGCTGAAAATTCTCCTCCAAATCAATAATAGTGTAGTATAGGGGCCTTATAGAAGCAGAAATATACACCTGTGGATACAAACCAATGAAGCAATGCAGAGTTATCATCTTTTTGCATTGATGTAGCAGCTGCTATAGGGCCCGAGATCGAAGAAAGTCAATTTCCACTGAGGCCTAGGGTGCAGTTGGCGATAACTATGGCAAATATTTATTTCCCCTGGAAAACTGCTTTCAGACCAATATTAGGAGACCAGTGTTAGTATTTGTATATTTTCAATATACTTTCTGTATTAATTTGTCACAATGTTCTAGATTTCTTCTTGCTGTCATTGATCATGGCCATGTGATATACAGTCCATGGTCATGTGATATACTGTATACACAGCACAGGACCATGGACTGTATAACACATGACCATAGCAAGACTTTCATCCACTAGATGTAAGCAGAATGAATGACAGCAGAGAGGTAGAAAACTGTAATGAATGGATACAGAAAGTCTATTGGAAGATTGGAGAACGTTTTATTATACAGACAATCACATTGGTATCTCAATATTGGTCTGAAAGTGGCCAACCCCTTTAAAATTGGTGCATATAGGGCATGATGTGTTTATAGCCTGCGGCATGCCCAGAACCTACTCTTTGTTCACTCACACAGTACTGTACTCAGCTATAGAATTTTATGCAATATATAAAGCCAACCTTCTATTGAAGGACCAACATGTAATAACCTGACATTGTCTTTAAGAAGATCAGATAGGTCATAGATACATGTAAGGAGATCACACCGGTGAAGGATCAGACCGTGAGCCATCTGACATTGGGCAATGACAACCGTCTAAGGCTATAATCACACGACGATCAAAGGATCATCTCTAAATTCTGTGACATTTGATGCAAGAAGATCACATCATGGCGGGCTAATCCAACAACCGAATTCCCACCGTCAATGGGATCCATCAGGGATCCACCATAGGATGGAGTCAGCATGGTTTCTATTGTGAATAAAGGATAAGCCAAAGCCATTCATATCCCTCTAAATATGAGAAGGTTATACACTGTAGATTATTTACAATTATTATTTGATATTAATTGATCTATAAACTCCTGCACGACGTCGGGATACAGGACCCGCACACACATCTCCGTCACATACAGTATACGGCATTGTGAAGTATTCCAAGCATTTTATCTTGGGAATCACTGATGTAATCTGACATTAAACATGAGCGGCGCAGGCGACACCACTATGAAAACAGTTAGTTAGTGATCTACCCTTATACAGTGCTATGATATAGTCACATAGTATGAGGACTATACTGTACATCAGGGTATAGGAAAACGGATTTTCTAAATCAATTCTCCCATGCAGGACCTCCATTTGTTAGCCCAGTGCAGAGATCTATATATATGTATGATATAATATACAATGAACAGGGTGCTCTGGGATTTTAAGATCTTTGCATATTGTATACCTATTACCACAAGTCCCCCAGTGCTCAGACGCCTTATCTCCAGGTTTCTGCTGGTCTAGCACTTGCAATATTATTACGTGCATACAGTAATACCGCCTCGGTGATAAAGCTTGCAGGTACAGACCACTGAGCCCAATGCTGCAGCAGCGGTCACGTACATGGTCTATGTGACATCACTGCTCAAGGATCTGGCAGGGACAACCAATAGAGCAATAGTACTGGAGGAGCAGGGGGCTTCTTCATTGCAAGGGACAAAAAATAATACAGCCATCACGAAGCCCTAAATGACATAGGTGTCAAGTCTATAATTTATAACTCGGTAGATTGCCATTCAGTAGTCTAAGAAAGCTGGGTGCCAATATCTGTAGGATCTGCAATAGCCGTCCTATCGGATGTCACCCAGCTTTCCCAGAAAGAGATAAAACTAAGGAACCGTATTGTACAATTCTTATGACCCTGTCCCTGAGGTGAAAGAGAAAACATAATCTGCAACGTTAACTGGTTAATACTGTAACATTACATTATATCCAGCAGTGCAGACTCCGCACATCACATATGTATATAGTCAGGGGGGAAGAGGAGTTTGTTTAGACACATCTAGAAGCTATTTCTTCCAAGATGACGCCTTCTAGAAAGTCTACAGAGGACAGGGATCACATGAAGAGCGACGAGAGGGTGACAGAAAGCATCCACTGACCTGTATGTGGCACTTTGTGGGGCAGAGCAGCCGTCAGTGCAGCAAACTACAGTATATACATTCACTGACAGGAAGAGAAAGCAAACTGGGTTGGAAAATTCCTCTGACCAATAAGAAAGTCACAGAGAAGTCACCAATTGCAGTTTCTTCGCAGCTACCAATGACGGATAGTCTTATATCTCCAGTTTCAGGAAGGAGGCGCAGAGAAGAAACACAAGAATGATACATTGTATCAACTGGGACAGCAAATATGTAACAGTCCTGCTTCATATGTTACAAAATGTATCACAAATCACAAACATTGTTTTAATGCAGCTTTCAGGCTGGTGTAGAACGACAAGATTCGGCGCAACGTGTTACTGTAACACTATTATTTAGGGATAAATAAAGATATCAATTTATAACAGCAACAAGGGCATGCTGGGATTTGTAGTTGTACCAAAGTCAAACCTTTACTTGTGAATGGCAATGGACATGCTGATAATTTAATGGTAGACGGATCGCGATCCTTAGCCAGTGCCTTGCCAGTTGTTATGGAACTACAATTCCCAGCATGCCCTATATTCTGCTGGCTGTCATGCATGCTTGGAGTCGTAGGTTTACAACAAAACAGGCTGAATGTGACTTGTGATAAAATGGTCAATTGCAACAGAGGATAGGGGGCAACTTGCTGATCAAAGGAGCAAACATCCCTTGTACCCCCCCCCCCCCCCCCAAATGAATGGAGCAGCTTGTAGGGTCTGTGTCACTTCTATGGGACTGCTCCAGTTTTAATTGTGCAAAAAGCTGTAACTAAACGATATATTTGGTGGTTATGTCGGTTTTATCACAAAGCAAATGTCATAAATAAAAACCAAAACCAATCCTAGAAATAAAAAAAAAAATGCAAAAAGCCAAGTTTAACCCCATATTGGTGAGTAGATGCCACGGTCTGGAGGACACACATCAGTACCCTAAAAATCTCTGTACTATAGGTAACATATTGGGTCGCCTGCCAATGCTATGCTTCTATAGTTTAGTGTCCATCTATATGAGGGAGGATTACAGCGAATATCTCCTTCTCTATCCACAGTATATAACACACTATTATTATGTGATCCCGCTATAGTAGATGAGGACTGTACAGGCAGGGCCCTCGCTGTTACAGTGGAGGTGGAGCCCGGATCCGGATTGCAGAATGGCTATAAATCAAACACCACGTGGCTTTATGTAAAATCCAACTTCCTCCTTTCTGCAGATGTACATCACAGAGCTCTTAGTATTGCTGTTAGGTCGCATGCACATGGTTGTATTACAGATCTGTGATGTCGCCTCCATGGGGTATATACTGTACTTTCATATACTTAGGTTTGTTCTTTCATGACATGCCCTAATGCATGGTATCACAGAGGCTTGTATGAGAACAAAGTATCATACAGGGGCACACAGATCTAATGGGTCTGCGCACAAGGCAGTGGAGGCCTCAGACAAGGCGCATAGCTATAGGTGGTGCAGAGGTAGAAGCTACTACTGAGGCCGGACCCTTAAGGCGCCTAAAAGGACCCTGTGTCCAGGAGCTTCAAGTTATTCTGCTGGGTCACATATATACTACTGTAGTCAGATACAGTGGGACATTTTCGGTTGGCAAAAGTCCCACAATTAGGATCCCTTCAGATCAGCGATTTCTCCCAAAGCTGGTGCGAGCTGCAGTATGTACCTGCCATACTTGTAATAATCAAGTCTAAGGGACAACTGCTGCAATACTCACTATGGCTGCTATTAAAAGAATGGCAACTGAGCACCGTAAATTGTACCAGTACAGCTAATATGCTGGAGTCCCAACAGTTCCCTTTAAAAAACACTGGACTTGCCCCACATAAGTATAGCAGATACACCAGACATTCTCTAAGGCAAGGGACACCAGCTAAAAATCACAATTTGTCATAGTAGATGAGAAACAAATCACAAAAAATGCAAAGTGACTTGTTCTGCAGATTTTAGTGCATGTGAAGTTTTGGTTTGTTTTGCCCATGGATTTAAGCCTTTGCAATGTAAAGGTTGTAAGTTGCAGAGGGGGCCGTGCAGGGAAATCTGCAGGTGAATTAGACATTTAGTAAAGTTTTTGCTGCCGCGTTACCCTTTAGGCTCCTTGCACATGAATGCATGGTCTGTCAGTATAGGGCAGAGATGGCGACGCTATGACACGCCAAGGCGTTTTGGGTGACACATATTGTGTTATTGCAATAAGTAGCTGCTGATAATTATTATCACCTGTCCACGCCCTTGTCCTGGCTGCCCTCTGCCGATGCCTCTAGGCGGCGCTACACTTACATCACACCTTAGAGGTGGCAGCGGAGGGCAGCCAGGACTGGAGCTTGGTCAGGTGAAAAAAAAAAAAGAGGGTCATATACCTTGTGATGGAGCAGAAGAAGGGGGGTCCTATAGCATGTGATGGGCCAGAAATACATATAATACAAAAACATGCAAATGTCTAGATGTGAAATGGCAACGGAGTTAAGCTAGATTTTTTTTCACGAATTTTGACACACTGAGCTCAAAAGGTTAGGCGTAGAGGTCGTGAGCCTGGGAGAGGTCCTGTGCGTTTAGTGGCCTGGGCTTACTATATGAAATCATCCATGTGCCGTCCATGCAGTTTTGCCAAGGACCCATTGATGCACATGTGCATGCAGCCTTACTTCTAACTACAGGATTTGCTGATCATTGGAGTGGAGGAATTACTTCCAGCATTTACATAGCAATCTATATAGCGGCCATCCACTGGGATCTATGGAAGTAAACAAGGAGTTCCCATAAAACAGCAGAGACCTACAAAGCATGCGAATAGTTAGCACCGCATATCTGGAATCAATGACACCAGGATAAAACAAGGCAAGCGAGTCCAATACTGGAACACTGGGAATATTTGCAGATCTTGGACATGAAGAATGTGTGGCGTGTCTAAGAATGTCTCCTTAGAGGGTTAATACTTGCAGATATAAGGATATTGGACGTGTCTAGGAATGTGTCCTTAAAGGGTTAATACTTGCAGATATAAGGATATTGGACGTGTCTAGGAATGTCTCCTTAAAGGGTTAATACTTGTAGGTATAAGGATATTGGACGTGTCTAGGAATGTCTCCATAAAGGGTTAATACTTGCATACACACACACACAGTCCTGCACAAGCTCCCTGACTACTCCTCTATATGTAGGAGACGGTAGAAACTACTTAAAGGGACACTACAACCAATTCGCAGGCTTTGCTCTCTGTTATCAGCCATGTTCTGTGCTGGTGTCAGTGACCAGTCCAGCTCTGCTCCTCTCCTTGCCAGTCCTGTATAACTTTCCCATAGTCCGCTGCCTGCTGAGAGTTGTAGTCCTTGGCCAGCACAGTGCATTCTCCCATAGCTGGGTGTGTGGGGCATTCTGTGCAGAGATCAGGGCGTTTCCCTCTGGCATTCAACCCCATATCACAGCACTAGAGGTATATAGATATGTATATAGTAGTGGGCTGTGTATACAGCTGGGGTTAACCCCTTGTTTACCTTGTCCACAGAGCCCGGCAGCAGGCGGCTCATCAGCTTGCACAGCACTACCCCATCCTTCAGGGAGCACTTTAGGAAGTCCTGGGGGTCACAGATGGTCTTCTTGGGGGAGTTGAGGACCCCCAGAGAGATGAGCCAGGTGACAGTCTGCTCCTCAGGGTTCATGGCTGTGCTGCAGGCTCCGGCTGGGTGTAATGTGGCCACATCCTGATTACATCTCGGGCTTCTTCCTTTTTCTGAGCGGCAGCAAACACAGGAAGCGGCTCTTATGTCAGTGACTGGAGCCCTGCAGAGCTGCTGCCTATGGGGAGCCCCCAGCAGTCCGATCTGTGCCTGGGAAAGCTGGATAGCAACTAATAACAGGGTGCTCACTCTGCAAACCCAGCTAGAGCTGCAGAAATCCTAATAACAGGGTGCTCACTCAGCTTTCCGGCAACCCTGAATGTTAAACCCAGCTAGAGCTACAGAAATCCTAATAACAGGGTGCTCACTCAGCTTTCCGGGAACCCTGAATGTTAAACCCAACTAAAGCTGCAGAAATCCTAATAACAGTGTGTTCACTCAGCTTTCTGGGAACCCTGAATGTTAAATCCAGATAGAGCTGCAGAAATCCTAATAACAGGGTGCTCACTCAGCTTTCCGGGAACCCTGAATGTTAAACCCAACTAGAGCTGCAGAAATCCTAATAACAGGGTGCTCACTCAACTTTCCGGGAACCCTGAATGTGAGACCCATCTACAGCTGCAGAAATCCTAATAACAGTGTGCTCACTCAGCTTTATGGGAACCCTGAATGTGAGACCCATCTACAGCTGCAGAAATCCTAATAACAGGGTGCTCACTCAGCTTTATGGGAACCCTGAATGTTAAACCCAGATAGAGCTGCAGAAATCCTAATAACAGTGTGCTCACTCAGCTTTCTGGGAACCCTGAATGTTAAACCCAACTAGAGCTGCAGAAATCCTAATAACAGTGTGCTCACTCAGCTTTCTAGGAACCCTGAATGTTAAACCCAGCTAGAGCTACAGAAATCCTAATAACAGTGTGCTCACTCAGCTTTCCAGGAACCCTGAATGTTATACCCAGCTAGAGCTACAGAAATCCTAATAACAGGGTGCTCACTCAGCTTTCCGGCAACCCTGAATGTTAAACCCAGCTAGAGCTGCAGAAATCCTAATAACAGGGTGCTCACTCAGCTTTCCGGAGACACCTCACCCTGGAATATTCATTGCAGCTCTCACTAGTTTTCTGACCTGAGTTGTAATTGAAATCGACCCTAGATTTTGATTTGGGTGCTGGGACGTCCGGTTGATTTATAAAGAGCTGAAAGCCACTTCCCAAATCTCTCTTTCCCTATAGAACTTGTCGTAAGTTTTTCACTGATCTCAAGGACCCCTACGAGGACCCCGGGCTGCTTTAAGCACAATGGTGCAGCTTCACCGGGCCCTATGGTTGTAGGGGCCCTCTCCGTTGCCTCGGGTCCAGCGGGACAGTCCGACATTTCAGGTGCCATCCTGCTGTTCTGAGCGTCAGGCAGGGATTTCACCTCTATATCCTTAGGAATACAATAGTGGAGCAGGGCGCTATTGGCTCTGCGCTCCTTTATTCAGTTTTCGGCTGCAGATGTCTGCTTGGATTTAAACCTTTGCATTGTAAAGGATGAAAGCTGCAGATGAATCGGACATTTAGGAGTGTTTTTGTAGCCGCCTTACCCTTAAGGCTCGGTTCACATCTGCATTTGGGCCATTTCGTTCCTCTCTCTGCATGAAAAATTTGGAGAGAAAAGTTCTGCAAGCTGCACTTTTCTCTCTGCATTTTTCGTGCGGAAACCACACGGACCCCATTATAGTCTATGGTGTCCGGGGTTTCCTAAGGTAACCATTTTTTTATGCGGATTAGGTTTCCTCTCCAGGGGTCCCAAAGCAGATGTGAACCTAACTGGCAGACGAATGCATGCTTTGCCAGTGTAGGGCAGAGATGGCGAACTTATGACACATGTGGTTGAGTCAGCTCGGGCCCACATTCAAAATGTTTGCACAGGTTCCCCCAATGAATTAATACAGCCCTGCACGGACCCTTGAGAATACACAGGCGTGTGTATGGGGTCATAGCAAATCCAAAACGCATCTAGCATCTGACAAAGCACACCGTCACGTGCAGGGAACCTAAACATGGCATATCCTACGCAAGTGCCAAATAAATGAAGACGGTGGAAACAATAATCTTCATAAATCTCCTTGATTTGTCTATGAGGATTCCAAGACGACATCTGCATGGAGTCTGTATGTCCTCCCCGTGTTTGTGTGGGTTTCCTCTAGGTACTTTGGTTTCATTCCACTCTCCAAAGATATACTGGTGTAGATTGTGAGTCCTATATGGGACAGTGTAAAGTGCTGCGGAATAGGATGGCGCCATATAAATGTAAAGTGCTGCGGAATAGGATGGCGCCATATAAATGTAAAGTGCTGCGGAATAGGATGGCGCCATAGAAGTAAATGAAATAAATATATGTATAAATAGCAGTGAAAAAAAAAGTCACAATTGTGCGCATGTAGCCTTAGATTTCTGTGCCGGGGTCTCCCTCTATTTGGTCCATTGGAGCACCTGAATGACGAAGAGCTGGATCACAACAGTGGTCACATTCAGAATGTGTTTTTTTTTTAATTAACTGACCGATTTCTGGACAACCCCTTTAAGCTGGTGGACTCTTGCATAGGTTGTCACACAGAATGAGTGCGTGGGGCCCAGTGTGGCATTGGATTGTGGTGTAGGCCAAATAACTCACAATGCACACTCTATCAGGAATATGCTGCAGTGACTGAACAAGGACTAGGCTGGACCCTGCACCATCTTACTATACACGTTGTAGGATGTATTGTAGAAAAACCATGTTGCTTTTTTTTTTCTTTCAGACAAGCGAAAATTAACAGGGCACAGCTATAGTACTTGTAATGGGTTATTATGGCTTCCTCTGAGGAAGGCGTTTCATACCGAAACACGTCAAGGAGGTGTCAATGGGCGGCAGACCTGGCACATATATGGGTATGTCTCTCTGCCATTATTTGTGTGCTATGTGACCTGACTGGTTGTCTGCGAGGCTGCAGTCTGGTTAGTATTTAGTTGGGAGCTTTGCATAGTTGTGCAGCACCAGCAGACACACAATTTTGGATTGTATTTCTCCTATGGTCTATTTGGGGACATACATTGCTTTACTTGGTGCTTTATATAGTGTAACATCTGCTGTCCATTTGGCATCAGTGTTCGGGTCTGCCTAGAAAATCTGCTACAGGTTGACGTTTCATATAAACTATTGTGGAAGTCCTCATCTGACAATTGGCAGCGAGGGGTCCTGTGCAGAAGACATTATTCATTCTTCCACCAGTTTCAATTTTAAAACAGACCTCCATTAGGGTCAATGGGATCCGTCAGACTTCAGGTGTTAACGCTACGGTCTCCACCCTTCTTGTCTGCATGGGGACCCAAAAGACAAGTCTTATCTACTTAAAGAAAAGCAGATTCATGTGGAAACCTGCAGACCCCATAGACTATTACTGAGGATTGCTGGGTTTATGCCAAAACTGGCAGTGAAGGTTCTCCTTGCAGGACTTTTTTTTTTTTTCCGTCAATTTTAAGTAGAATGTAGGATTCTCATAGTGGGGAACAAGTGCAAGCCCAGAGTCACATCTAATGTTCTTGTTCCTCTGATGGACCAGAATGAAAAAGGTGACAATAGTGTGAACCTGGGATCAGACAAACACGGGTTGGCATATGGACGGTAGCCCTCGCTATAATGCCGAGCATTCAGGTAAGGCTGGTCTTACACGACCGTAATTGCGCACCGCAAATGGTCCGCAATTGCGGGTTCAAAATTGCGGACCATTTACGGTCCCATAATTTTCTATGAGGCCTCTTACACAATCGTAGAGTTGTCAGTGGTGCCGCAACTGTGGTCCGGACAGTATACCACATGTCCGTGCTTTTACGGCACGTCCAATAGAAGTCTATGAGTGCGTGCATTTTTGCGGATATACACTGAACATACATCAGTGTATATCCACCATTGCGGATATCAATGTGTGTTTTGTTTTTTGCGAATCCGCATAATACTGATACACACGGAACGTTGCGGATGCACTTTGCAGATGTCTGCAGAATTAATTTTTAAAGTGAAATTTGTGTTGCGGATCTGCAAATTGCAGACCGCAAAAACCACTACGGTTGTGTAAGACCAGCCTAAGATAGGCCAGTAAAGTCCAGCAACCATGAATTTCTCAAGCCAAATGGAGAACCTTCACCTGTGAAGTCACTTCATTCAGGATCTGTAGGTCGAGGCCATCCTAGACATACACATTGGTTACAAACCTTTCAGATGTGTTATATCCAGGACCAAATCATTGTGGTTGTCCCAGGATAACCCCTTTAAGGCTAGGGGTACAATGTGACACTTGCAGCCAGACTGTAACTCTTAAACTACAGATGGGGTCCAAATAAATACACTACATAAAGTTGCTTGGGAGTCACAACCAAGGGTCCAAATGCACCCGCGCCTGTATGAGCTTAGGACTACACTGTGATACAAGGCAGCTCAGGACCAGTCTAGTCTTAGGAGACATAAGATCTACCTGGATGCAGCTATATAAATCTGCAGTATTTAGTGCCGTGCACTATACTGACACTTGATACTACAATTCAGGCCAATTCCAGCAGGAGGGCTGGGGGCTACAAGCCGTGTGTGCAAAACAAGTAGCACATCTGACGCAAACATATTTCCCAGGGTTACGACCATCACCCAATTGCATTGGCAGGCTGCGGCCAACAGACCAGATCTGTCACTTCCAGCAGTTTAATGTAAAAAAATCTTTGCTACGAGCACAATACAGAGGATGTCCATATTGCAAAAATCTTGGTGGTTAGGAATATAAAACTACATGTTGCTGTGGCCTCCTTCTGATAGACCCCGACAGTAACAGGAGGTTGAGATATGAGCTGTGTGTTCAGTGGTACAAGAATCCAGCCTAGATCTCCAGGAGCCATTACAGGATTGTATAGTTATTCACATACAGCGAGAAGCTTCTGTCAGTATATGGATGTACATTACAGACCGCCATACTGTCTCCAGTAGACTGACCTGTAGAGCACACAGATATACAAGGAAATGTCTGGTGTTTGGCCTATAAGTGACTAGAGGTTGGGAAAAGAACAAAGACAAAGACTCATCTTAATGTACAAATGTAAGTTTATTGACTCAGTTCTTATTAGTTACACATTTCCTTGAAGGACAGATAGTATTAAAAAGTAATAAATACATAAGTGGTCTGTAACCTGTCGCTCTCTATCAGGGGGGCCAGGCTGTCTGCACATGTCCCTAGTAGACAGTCTTTATTAAAAGGGTCTCCCAAGTACCCAATCTGTAAAGCCTCGGCATTAGTGGTAAAGTGGTTTATTTCCCTGCAGGGTCGGTACAAGGGAACGAGACTACAGTAAGTGCATAGAGATGTGCAGGCTACAGATGTGATAGGCCAGGGGTAGGGAACCTCGTCTCTCCAGCTGCTGTGAAACTACAACTCCCAGCATGCTCCACTCACTTCTATGGGAGTTCAATGAACAGCAGAGCAAGTATGCATGCTGGGAGTTGTAGTTTTGCAACATCTGGAGAGCCGAAGGTTCTCTACCCGTGTCAAGTCCTCCAAAGCTAGAGATGGAGCCACTCAGGTCAAGAGCTAGGGCCTCGAGGAGTTTGTTTTTCTGAGTTTTATGAACACAGCTGGAAAGTTCATCTGCACAAAATACATGAAATGTGTCTGCATACAATGAAACTAGCATTGTGTCACCCAGAGCCCAGCTACTGCTTTATGTATGGTTGGTAAGTGTGTGTTCAGCTGTGCTAATAGAATGCAGGAACAAGACGCCCCCATGAGCTCCTCTAGTTAAAACTCAATCTCTCTGCAAACACGAGTGACCTTTTGTGCTAGTTTTGGATCTGAAAGTGCCCGAGGGTCCATTCACACGGAGTAAAAGTGGCGCTGATTCTGCCACGATAACTCACAACAGAATCAGCAGTGATGAAGACTCCCATGGGTTCCGTTTTCCACGTGGAACATAGAAATCAATGGAAGGCTTTTTAACCCATTGGTTTCAATGTGTTCCACGCAGAAAACGGAACCCATAGAGGTCAATGGGAGTCTATCAGAGCCGATTCTGCCGTGAATTACCGTGCCAGAATCAGCGTCACTTTTCTCCGTGTGAAGGCCCCCTTATTGTGGCCTCTTGAAGGTTTCTGATAAGTGTGTGCTGCAACAGTTTTCCCTCAACATTCTTGAAAGTCCTTCCACTTCAAACCCACCCCTGGATTTGCCCATCACCCTGGAAAAGCTTTAATACTTATAAACCTTTCCTTAGGAGGCAGGGAAGTTTCTAGGGGAGCTTAGGAATCCTAAAAAGGTAGGATAAATCACAGAAAACCTCAAACATCTAATAATTTTAAGGTGCATCCAAGATACTTTGCAAAAACCGCTGCTGCACCACATTTTAGAACAGGTGCCATAAGCCATTCCTAGCGACTGACCCGACCGTCTAAGAGGCGCCGCATGCTGTCACTGAGATGAGGGATGTCTCGTCATGGGACAGTTTTCTGGCCTCCGCTGAGTGATTAGAGCCCTGATCTATACAAGTACTAAGTAGCTCAGGGACTGGCAACCTTTGGCACTGCAGCTGGTATAGAGCTACAAGTCCCAGCATACACACATCAACTCCTTTGGATCTCCAGTGGAGGACAATGAGTTGTATCTTCACAGCAGCTGCAGTGGTGAAGGTTCAGTCTCGATTACTTTATTAAACCCATCCCATAAAGTGATTAAGTTGGTGCTCAGGTCTGCATTATACAATGCCAAGACCCCCACAGACTAGTGCACCCTTTATGGGATCGATCCCCCTTGACTACAGGATAACCCACTTGTCATCTAAAATAGCTCAGGCATTCAAGGAGGAAGAAGTCACTAGCCATAAAAAGCAAAGCCAGACCCTAACAAGATATTCAATGCTCTAATCGTAAAGCGGCGTTCACGTGGCGGTATGAACAGCTGGTGTGAGCCGTATGCTCGGCCTGAAAACAATCTCCCAACCTGATACCTACGGCTCCCACGCAGACCATTCATAATTCATTCTACTCAAAGCTAGAGATGAGAGAGTACTGTTGGGATCAGCCGATCCGAACAGCACGCTGCATAGAAATGAATGGACGCACCTGGTACTTCCGCTTTGACGGCGGCCGGCCGCTTAACTCCCCGCGTGCCGGCTACGTCCATTCATTTCTATGCGAGCGTGCTGTTCGGATCGGCTGATCCAAACAGTACTCGCTCATCTCTACTCAAAGCCTAAAGACCGTAGGGTACGGCGCATTGATACACACGTGGCGGGGAGACCCCTTACCCAGTCTCCCCATCGTTACATCACACCTACATCCATACAGTCGCGTGATGATCTTTCCATTCGGACTGGAGATCTCCATGTCTTGCGAACACCTGCAAAAGGGACAGATGTGATCCCGGATTCTGCACAATACTGAGTCATACTGCACGAGCGGTCTTTCCAAATACAAGTCCTACCTCGCGTTCTTCAGGACCACCGGCGGTCTCCTTTCCCCGACAACCCAACGTCCCTCTGCGAAGCGTTAACCTGCAACAAGACAATTTTCTAAGGATCCGTCTCAAGGACACAGCCCCTTAATCCAAACCACCAAACCCTAGGCCGCAGTGGTCAATTTCTCAAATGACATCCAGGAGCGATTTTGTGTTTGGAAAGGAACATTGGGATGACTTAAACACACGTGGTTTCCATCATTGTGCACTGCCATGATTATCTTAGGTTTTTTTTTTGCAGTTCTCCAGTACATTCATGAGTTGATGTGTCAGCCCATAGACATGTGGCGGCAATAAGCTGCTTTTTGAGGTTTTTAAGAAAACATATCTAGACGTGTGCTTTTTTGGTTTGAACTTCCGAAGGCTAGAGTCGAGACAAGAGCATTTCACTTCTAAGGATTAGTTTTAAAGTGAAACCTCAACCTCCTACCGAAAGTCGGGATCCGTCTGCAAACTAAGTGGGTTTGTATTTAGTTATCCAGCAGTGCCTTTCCAGGTTTTTTTACTTTCCATAATGTATAGACCTCTGTACCATGAGACATATGCAGCGCAAGTTTGACTTAGACTGAAAACAAAAATTTGTGGTCTTTGCTTACCCTCATCGGTTTCTCAGGATTAGGACGGTTTACAGTAGAGAGATTCACTTGTTTTAGGGCTCTCATGTTCTTTGAGACATCTCATTTGCTTCTTCATTTGCCTTTAGAGTCAATCCTTTAAAAGTGACACTACAGATTTGCAAACACATTGAGACAGTAAAAGCACATATGGTTTGGAAGCTTCTTTGACTATTTGTGAACCGTGTGTGTGCAAGGAGTCCATTTTTTTTTTTTTGCATTTTTTAACTCTTAGGTGTCTGAGCGCTATGATATTGCTGTTATTTTTTACCAATGGAGTCCATCTGATAGGCCAGCTGGGTTATGCATTATCCAGGTGTAGGGCGTTTTCTATCTTAAGATCCTTTACACACCCATTGGACATACGTTTTTTTTTTGTGGAGGTTCAGCTTTGTCGTGTTCGCAGCGTACTTACAATTATATAGACAAGCTGCGTTATTTCTTATCGGCTCGTTTTGTTTTTCCATTTGCAACTGGTGTGTGGCTCAGTGATGGGGGGGGGGAGGGGGGTGGAGGGGAACATTACGAAATAAGCTGAAATGGGTCGTTTCACCGAAACTTTACTTTCTGAAAAGGGTTAAACAACACTAAATACACAACTTACACTAACACATTGTACATTTCAGAGAAAAGGCTAACAAAATGAAGGTTTAAGCATTTCAACTTCCTCAAATGAACAAAGATTCATGGGAGGAGGGGAAAAAAAAAAAATTAAAAAAACAAAACTTACAGGTTAAAAAAAAAAAAAAAGATAAATAAAAAAACAAAAACCAACTCCTTTATAGTAGTCCGCTGGTGGTAAAAGGCAGAGCACGTGCCGCATTGTCGCTGGATAAAATGTCTTTGGTCCATGTTGGATGATAATTTTTGTTTTATTGGTTACTTTAGTATCGGCTTCTGCCGCCGCCTCTGTCGGATCGGCTTCCTCCTCGGCCGCCACCGCGGGGTACACCCCGACTTGAGCTGCTGTATGAATCGCGAGGGGGTGGGTAGCCCCTATCCATTGGTGGTGGCAAGCCACGTTCCTGTCGGCCAACTCTGTCCCGGCCGCTTGAGTAGATATCATTTCTGCTGCTTGAGTAACTGTCTCTGCCTCCGTATCCGTCGCGAGTGCTGCTGTAATCATCATAGCGGCTGCTTCCACCATATGATGGAGGGGGCCCTCTGGCAGGTGGAGCACTACGTGAGTTACCTGCAGGGTCAATGGTCAGGTAATAGGGCAATACTATCAGTTACATACGAAATTGCAATTTGATATTTGCAGCTTATTTACGTTTTTTTTTTCTGCTTGCATTGTTATTAGACTTTTGTCTTGGTAGGGGTCTGCCTTGTTCAGGAAAATTCTATTCAATAAGTATAAATTGATATAAAAATAGGATTATAATAGTAATAAGGCGCACTGAAGCCATCTCTCATTTGGGTACTGATCTCCAGAGCAGCGGCTTAGATTGCAGATTCTGCCACATGATATCCATGATGGAGTGAGGTTCGCTTCACTGGATTTTTATGTATTTATATCTTGCTGTAGAGCATTATTGGCCTTCCGTGTATGGGAGAAAACAAATTTGACTAGAATTTCTTTGTTGTTTTTTTTTTTTTTATCATCTTCAGCATGGGGCAATAATGTATCCTGAAAGACAGAGCAATGTACAAAATAACACCTTACCGTAAGGCTCATAGGAGTCCCTGTATGAACCGCCGCTGGGGTGATCGGAATAATCTCTGTCACGGCCGCCGTAGCCGTCACGATCGCTAAGTTAATGAAAAGTAGTTTTAGGATTTAGATTGTAACACACTTGTATACTCGTATGTTCTTTAGCTCATTTGACGTGTCCAAGTATACATACCCATAGCCTCTAGAGCCATAATCGTCGCGGGAACTTGAATGGCCGTAATCCCGATAGGCGTAGTCTCTTGGAGGTGGCGCGTAGTCTCTGGAGTCCCGGGAGCTTCCATAGTCTCTGCCGGAATAACTGAACCACAAGTTCCATTAGCTCATACGCTACAAAAACATAAGCCGTTACCAAAAGCAAAAGGAAAATCTTCTACCTGTCATATCTGTCTTTGCCGCTGTAACCATCATCTCTGGGTGACATGTAGACGTCTCTACGAGACGGCATTGGCTCTCTGCGAGGAGGTCCTCCGTACCCGTCCCTTTCACGAGATAGTGGAGCTGCAAACAAGACATTTTATCAGCATAAACAAAGCCAGATAGTAACGTCACCTGTTAGTAATAGTAGTAAGATACAGGACAATGTAGGAGCACGTACCTCTGCCACCCATGCTGCTGCGTGCAGGACCAGATGGAGCAGATCTCTTTGGAGGAGGACCTCCACTTCTGGGTGGGGGTCCTCTTTTGAGAGGCATTTGTCCTCTTGATGAACCACCTGGAAGAAAAAACAAAAACTTAATCATCTCTGCATGCAATCTTTCACCAGCAAGACCACAGCTCATGCATTAAAGGGATAACACAGGAGTATTTATTCACCTGGACAGGTGGGATTCTTTTGGCTAGACCCAGAGGTTCTGGCAAAGCCCCTGTGATCAGAGGAAGCATTTGGCACCTCTGGTCTCTCCCCAATTTCACAGATAATGGCCTGGGCTAGACATTAGAGACGCTCAGAACTTCTTAGAGGACATAAGAGGCTTTATCAGCTCAAAATCTGATCAATGCCAAATAGTTCATCACAGCGCTCTCATTGGTCAAGATGCACAAGTTATGATGTCAACGAGGCGTCAACCATCCCTGTCATATGAATGATTTACGTTAACAAAGACCTGCCTTCACCTACAATACTATAGGGGGGAGCAGACGCCCGTACCCCAAAATCTTAAACTAAAACAAACCACATGAGACATCTGGGCATATTTGTTATCTTGGACCACAAGGGCTTCCACATCGCAGTCCCTTCATATAGCCCCCCCACCGGTCACCCCCTGCCTCCGATCACATGACACTGCCAGGTGCCCCTGGGGCTATACAAGCATTCAGGGTGTTACGACTACCCGCTTTAGTTCTGTATGTCAGTGATTGTGCCATTTTCTACAGCACATAGAGGTCTTACACTATAAGCAAGTCAAATATTTGCAGCACAATAAGCATGGCCTTAGTTGTGTGTTACCTCCTCTTGATCCTCTAAGGCCTCTTGGTGGGCCTCTGCTTTTGGGTGGAGGTGGGCCTCTCCTACTATCTGCTCCAAAAGATGGCTTAATGGCTTGTTCAACCTTTATTGGCTTCCCATCCAGAGCCTGGAAAATAAAAGATAGCAAGATTATTATTTACAGTCACTAACACCATCAAGTATGAGACAATGGCCTGTCGTCAGGACTAGTGCGACCTTGCACAATACATGAGCATCATCTGGCCAGAAGGTCCTATGGGCACATGGGAGAGGCCGGCAATGGCTTCCTTTAAGCTGGTTACATTTATTACTAGTACTAAGGGACATCTTTCACCCATTCATTTTATATACAGTACTATACATGCGTAAGGTCACTGTTGCACCACAAGTGTGGCCATACACATCTGATTTACAGGGACCTGGAGCACAGGCCATTTTATGCTGTGCAGGAGCATCAATTCTCATGCACAATGCTTCTACTGCAGATCACAGCTGCTATGCTAGCCAAATATATGAAACTGTCCATGTGGGAACCGGATTTACTAGCCTAAACAGTATGTTGGAACATGGACTACTAGCTGCATTATAGTTATCTATGATACTAGGAGGCAGGGACCGCTAGTAGCATAGTTAAGTAGGATATAAGTAAGCAGCACAAACACTTTACACTAAACTATAAGTATAGAATAATATGCATTAATCTCTTAAGGCAGGGGTAGGGAACCTCAGCTCTCCAGCTGCTGTGAAACTACAACTCCCAGCATGCTCCATTCACTTCTATGGGAGTTCCAAAAACAGCAGAGCGAGTGAGTATGCATGCTGGAAGTTGTTTTGCAACAGTTTGAGAGCCATACATTCCCTACCCCTGTCTTAAGGCGTCATGTCACACACAGCTTATCCATTGCTTCCATGGATTCTGCTGAGAACCAAGCACTTCCGCATGTGACTTAATACCAGACTAGTCTTTAGTCCACACCTTTCCATTCAGCTCTCTTGCTGCATCCTTGGCATCGGCAGGGCTCTCAAAGGTGACGAAAGCAAAACCTCTGGACTTGTTTGTTTCCCGATCCTTCATCAGAAGAACTACGAGAGAAAGCTCCTGTTAATACCCCCTACAAATAATCATCATCTTATGATTTATAGATTGTTGAGACGCTCAGAACTTCTTAGAGGACAGAAGAGGCTTTATCAGCTCGATCAACACCAGAAGATTCATCCCAGCTCTGCGCTCAGTAAGCAGACAACACTTACCTTCCACAATGCGCCCATACTTCCCAAAGATGCCTTCCAAAGCCTTCTCGGTGGTCTCAAGGTTCAGACCGCCGATGAAGAGTTTACCGGGACGATCAGCTTCAAACATCTTGGAACCTGAAAAAGTTATACAAGTCAGTAAAACTCACATCTATATATACACACAAAACCAATGATAGCATCGCTGTATCACAGAGGGACCCATCACTAGGGTCCGGGGTTTTTTTATGCACCCATTCACCTCAAAGTGTGAATATGGAGCAAATAGTTAAAAACATTGCACATTTGTATGCATAATATTCTATACACCTATAACCTATACGTGCAGGATAGCACAGCAGCTGCTTATGTCACTGCCACTTGCAGGGCTGAGCAGATTTACATCCATAGCATTGACTACAAAGCAATGTGACGGATTATAGAGCCACATACATGGGTGGTGACGTGAACCGGACACCAGGAAAATAGTGCAAGCAGCAGACAGCACATGGAGCTGAATATTGTTTAGGAGGGGGGGGGGGATGAGTTCAGTATAACTCGTCATTTATTCACCGAAACCTGTTAGACTTTAAAGACGCTCAGAACTTCTTAGAGGACATAAGAGGCTTTATCAGCTCAAAATCTGATCAATGCCAAAAAGTTCATCACAGCGCTCTCATTGGTCAAGAGGAACAAGTTATGATATCAAGGAAGTGACAGTCACAGCCATCCATGTCATGTTAATGCCTTTAAAAAAAACCCATCTTCTCCTACAAGATACTATTAGTGAGGAGCCAGACACCCTGACCCATAAATTAGGACAGAACCCCCCCTCCCCAGAAATTCAGTCATGGTAAGCCCTTATGACTGTGGCCTGCACACTCATTGTGTGCACAAGGCCTTATGCAAATATGCTTGAGCATGGGTGGAGCAGGACATAGATACAGGGAGAGTGTCCAGGAAATAGCTGCAATATATCATCTTGATTTTCCGGACTGTTACCATGCATACCTATGGCAATAACAAGTCTACTTAGGGTGAGACATCTGCACCCTGCAATGGCATTCCCAAAGAAAAATGCAAAGTGTGCAAGTGCAACCTAGAGTTAGTGCAATGCGGCCACCAGCTGGTAACAGCTAGAATTACATTAGGCTTGGAGACCCCCACCCCCCAAAAAAAAACAAACAAAAAAAAACCTGTAGCCCCCATTAACTACAATAGGGTCCACCCCCCAAAACAGGACTGAGGACAGGAACCCCTAAAATAGCTCCAGCACTGGTGTAAATCCAGCCTTAGAGGGGGAGGGGGGGGTCTGTGCACCAGGACCCACAAGGCTATTGTGCTCGGCCATGTGCAGGCCCTCATTGTCCTTGGTGACTCGCCCGCAGTCCCATAGACATGAATGAAGCCGCAGCAATGACCCCGCACCACGAGATAAGCAGGGACGTGAAGGGGTTAACAGGTGGCGCTGATCACGTGATGTCTGGCCGCGGGCAACAAGTAGCAGCAATCAGCCGTAATCCGTGTAAGTGACGTAATTATGGCCGTAGCTGCTCAGTACAGACATTACATGGAACAGACTCGCGTTACCGCCGTCACCGGAGCGCGCTACGGCTCTATACACACGATGGCTACACCCAACCGCAACATGGCGGCGCAAAGGGAGGAACAGCGCCTCAGACGGGCGGGAACCGGCAACGACCGCCACAAACACTCACTGTAACAAGCGTTACCGCCTCCACCACACGGAGAAGCGCTAAAATGGTCCCCGGGACTGGTCACAAAATGGCGGCTCAACCCCACAAACACAATCTCTGCACACAGCAACAACGCATCGTCTGTACAGGCACCTACACCGCGGACATGACCGCCATAAAAGCCGCAGCACAACACGCGGCCGTGGCCCGTTCTCTTACCGATTATCGCTCACCTTCCGCGCCAGGAGCCCGAGAGAAAATGACCGCGGACAAAGACCGAGCGCGCTTTAAATAGATGTGACGTCACCAGGCGAAAGCGAGGCTGCGAGTGCCCGGATGTTCGCTGAGGCGAATGGAGGAAGGTCACGTAGTTAGAGTCACGTGACGGTCTGGCCTCCCGCGCGTTGATTGGCTTCGGGGGGGGGGGAAACTGTCTAGAATTGGAGTTTCTCCTGGTGGGTGTGACGTCACCGGAAGGGGCGGGGTCTCTGGTATCAGCTCTGTTGTCTGTAGAGGATGGAAATGAACACTGAGCGCTCCGTAGTAACTAGTTCCCATTACTGCCGCCTAGTGGTCAGGTCCTTAAAGGGATTCTATCATTAAAGGGATTCTACCATTAAAGGGATTCTATCATTAAAATGCAATTTTTTCTGCCTACCAGGAATAGCCTTAAAGGGATCCTATCATTCAAACGACATTTTTTCTAAATACCACGTCGGAATAGCCTTAAGAAAGTCTATTCGTCTCCTACCTTTCGTTGTCTTCTCCGTACCGCCATTCGCCTACAATCCCAGTTCTTGTAAGTATGTAAATTAGCTCTCTCACAGCACTGGGGGCGGGCCCCAGTGCTCAGACAGCACTGGGGGCTGTTCCAATGCTGCGAGAGAACTCTTTCCAGCGCCGCCGCCTCATCTTCGTCAGGAACGGCCTCTTCATTCTCTTCTTCCGGCAGTGTCTTCTTACTTCTAGGCCTCGGGCAGAGCAGACTGTGCAATCCCATAGGCCCCGAGAAAATGGCTGCTTACAATACTACGCAAGCGGCCATTTTCTCGTGGCCTATGGGCATGCGCAGTCTGCTCTGCCTGAGGCCTTAGAAGTTACAAGCCACCGCCGGAAGAAGAGGCTGAAGATAACGCTGCTGAAGAAGAAGAGGCAGCGCTGGAGAGAGTTCTCTCGCAGTATTGGGGACGCCCCCAGTGCTGCGAGAGAACTAATTTACATACCGACAAGAACCGGGATTGTAGGCGAACGGTGGCGCGGAGAAGACAACGAAAGGTAGGAGAAGAAGGCTATTCCGACGTGGTACTTAGAAAAACTGTCGTCTGAATGCCAGGATCCCTTTAAGAAAGGCTTTTCTTCTCCTACCTTTAGATGTCTTCTCTGCGAAAGAAATCCCGGTTTTCATCGGTATGCAAATGAGTTGTTTCACAGCACTGGGGGCGTCCCCAATGCTGTGAGAGAACTCTCCAGCGCCACCTCCATATTCTTCAGGAACAGCCTCTCCCTGCATCTTCTTGGTTTCAAACTTCTAGGCCTCTGGCTTAGGGCAAAGTGGATTGCGCATGCCCACAGACCACAAGAAAATGGCCACTTACACAGTATTGTAAGCGGCCATTTTCTTGTGGCCATGAGCATACACAGTTGGCTGCCCGAGGCCTAGAAGTTTGACCGCCAGCACCGGAATAAGACTGAAAGAGAGGTTGTTCCAGAAGAAGATGGAGGCGGCGTTGGAGAGTTCTCTCGCAGTATTGGGGACTAATTTGCATACAGGTGAAGACTGGATTTGTACGGAACGGCAGCGCAGAGAAGACATGTAAAGGTAGGAGAAGAAGAGACTTTCTTAAGCCTACTCCTAAGCCTACTGTGATCAACAAAAAATGTGATTTTAATGGTAGAATCCCTTTAACCACTTCAGTACCGGCCAATTTATGCTCCAGGACCAGACACATTTTCTGGTTTTTTCCGTATGTGCGGTTTTGAGGGCTGTAACATTTTTCCTGTACGTCTCATTCAACTAATTTTTGCGTCTTTTTAGGGTTTTATTTTTAGTTTGTTTTTATTTTCGAATGTGTTTAAATTTTTTTTATATCCCGGAAACATATAAAGATAATAGGAGGGAAATTGTGTCTGGTTTTCACTTTATTATTATTATTTTTATTTAATAACACAAAGCGCTACTGAAAAACTTTATAAAATACTTTTTCCTCTCCGTTACGGTAATTTTTATTTTGTATGGTGTTGTCGGGGGCGGGGCTATAACCTTTAATAACGGCGTTTTATTAGCGTATTATTTTATTTGATTTTTTTGATTATTTTATTTTCATTTTTTTGAACCTTTTTTATTATATTTTATTTTATTTTTTTTCAGATTGTGTCCCCATAAGGTGATAGGAGACCTTTGGGGACATCTGATCACTTTTTTCTTTTTGTTAGAGTAGCTGATTTCCCCTGCAACTGAGGCTGCTACATTTAGCCTCCTGCACCTTGTATACACAGTATACAGAGCTGATCTGGGTCCTGTAGGACCCAGTACCTTTTGCAAGACGCTGCTCCCGGCGGATCACGTGACTGGGCTGCATCATGGCGGCGCCCATAGCCGTGTATACAGCGCTCATTGAGTGCTGTATACACAGCGATCAAGAAGGCAGGGAAGGGAATAAACCTTCCCTGTCATCTCTCTGGGAGCTCCGGCTGAAGTTACAGCCACTCCCAGTATCAGCAGCTGCACAATCTCTGTGCAGCTGCTGTGTTCTGACTGGACGTACCCGTACGTCCTGTCAGAACTAGGCAACAGCAATCCGGACGTTTATAGTCTACGGGCGGTCCGGAAGTGGTTAATACAGATTAGGTTTCTGTTCAGGGCTCCCCAAGTGGACAACCTAGCCTCCTATTACCCTCCATGTCCCTCCAGTGTACCCTCACATTGCTAACAATCACCCCATGTGTTTTTTAAAGGGATTCTACCACTAAAGCAACCTTTTTTTCTAATTACCACGTCGGAATAGCCTTAAGAAAGTCTATTGGTCTCTTACCTTTAGACGTGGTCTCCGCCGCACCGTTCCTCAGAAATACGATTTTAACCAGTATGCAAATGAGTTCTCCGCAGCAATGAGGGCGGGCCCCAGCGCTCAAACGGCAATAGAGGCTTCCCACTGCTGCCCGAGAGCTCACTCCAGCGCCGCCTCCATCTTCAGCTGCAACCGCCTCTTCTGTCTTCCGTCTCACTCCAACTTCCGACGCCTGCACAGTGTTCTCCTGTATTGAACTACAAGAGCGGCCTGCCAAAAATGGCCGCCGGAAGTTGGACCGACAGAAGAAGACAGAAGAGGTGGGGTTAAAACCGGTGTGTCTAAGGAATGGCGCCGCAGAGACCACGTCTAAAGGTAAGAGACGAATAGCCTTTCAGGCTTTGAGAAGAACCTCCCACTGGACTCTTAAGCCTATAAAGAGATTTCAATGGAATGTTTTAAGACTAAACCATATATTCGTCTTTTTACCGCCTTCTGCTCTCTGTTCAGATTGGCTGGGATTTTCATGAGACAAATGTACGTCTCTAAGTATCTCAGATGTCGTGGCTTGGAATCCATATCCTTGTTTTTTTTGCAAACCATCTTCTGCTTCTTCTACAAGATGACAGTTCCTATGGCCAAGTCATTTCCCTATGACGCCCCTATTTATACACCGACAGCAGACATTGTACTTAGGTCAGTAAGTCACAATCTATTGTCCTCAAGCAGAACATAATGGTTCCCATGTGTGCACAGTCGGCGTCCGGTGTGAATTTTTTCCCTTCCTTTACTTTGTACCAGGTGGGAGGATTTGTTGCATTTGGCAAACATCTGTAATGTTGATTGTGTCTCTATAAATATAATAACCCTGGAAATCTTTTTTTTTTTTTAAAGGGAACATTATAGGGAAGATGTCTGTAACCCGTCAGCAGTTGGGGTTTAGTGTTCCGAGCCTGCCTGTATCATGTATAATGAAGTATGAGAACTGTCCGAACCTTCATCAGCAGAGGGTGCATGTGCCTAGAATGCCTGGGGATGTCCCATACAAATCTAAGGTAAGTTACCTGTTAATAAACTTAAAGGGGTGCTCTATCATTATCACCACCTATTCAGGTGCTGCGAATTGTTTTAGAAAAGACCCCCCCCCCTCGTTGTTTATTAATTACCAGTAAAACGGATATGCTAATCAGTCCCTCCGTGCACCCTTTGCGTTCCGTGCACCCCCGGCGCCATACCTTCTTTACGCCCACCTCTCTTGCTTATGCTCTATGTCCTCCTCCTCCCTGTGATTCACTGCCTCCAGTGTCTGTATTCTCGGCGGTTTCGACTGAAATCTCGGGCATGCGCAGTAGCAGTAGGATGCCCCGCCCCCACCCCAAAAAAAATTGTTCAGACTATTGTGGCCAGCATTTTTTTTGGGGGGGTGGGAGTCCCGCAAAATTGAGCAGTCTACATTGGGCCATCAGGATTTTTTAGGAGGGTGTGCCCCCTCAAAAATTGTTCAGACTATTGCAGTCAGCATGTTTTTTTGGGGGGTGTGGGTCCCCCCAAAGTTGTGCTGTCTAATTTGGGCCTGTAAGCAGCCATTTTTTGTGGCCTGTGGGCTTGCCCAGTTGGCTGTGCCCAAGGCCCAAGGCCTAAAAGTTTGACTGCCTGTCTATATCCTACACTGTCTATATCCTACACTTTGTATACACATTGTAATATATTTTCTGTATCCTACACAGTGTATAGACGTTGTAACTTATCGTCTGTATCCTACACTATGTATACACATTGTAACTTATTGTCTTTATCCAATGCTGCGTATACACATTGTAACTTATCGTCTGTATCCTACACTATGTGTAGACATTGTAACTTACTGTCTGTATCCTACACTATGTATACACAATATAACTTATTGTCTGTATCCTACACTGCGAATAGACATTGTAACTTATTGTCTATATCATACACTGTGTATACACAATGTAATTTATCGTCTGTATCCTACACTGTGTATACACATTGTAACTTATTGTCTGTACCTTACACTGTGTATACACATTGTAACTTATTGTCTGTACCTTACACTGTGTATACACATTGTAACTTATTGTCTGTACCTTACACTGTGTATACACATTGTAACTTATTGTCTGTACCTTACACTGTGTATAGACGTTGTAACTTATCGTCTGTATCCTACACTATGTATACACAATGTAACTTATTGTCTGTATCCTACACTGCGAATAGACATTGTAACTTATTGTCTTTATCCAATGCTGCGTATACACATTGTAACTTATTGTCTGTACCTTACACTGTGTATAGACGTTGTAACTTATCGTCTGTATCCTACACTATGTATACACAATATAACTTATCGTCTGTATCCTACACTATGTACACACAATATAACTTATTGTCTGTATCCTACACTGCGAATAGACATTGTAACTTATTGTCTATATCGTACACTGTGTATACACAATGTAATTTATCGTCTGTATCCTACACTGTGTATACACATTGTAACTTATTGTGTGTACCTTACACTGTGTATACACATTGTAACTTATTGTCTGTACCTTACACTGTGTATACACATTGTAACTTATTGTCTGTATCCTACACTGTGAGTTATTATACACTCGGTGCTGCGCTATATATTACCCTATGTGATTGTGTTACACTTTATGCCATGCCAAATGTCATTGATAATTTCTTTTGTGTTTTGCACACACTTTGCACATGTATATTGTTCGTTGCCAGAAAAAGACTCCTGACTGATGAGCTGAAACGTCGCGCTACGGGGCGATATAATCTACCCTCACTTTTCACTGGATTTTTGGAGTGCTGCGTTTTTTTCGTATCCAGCTATTGGGTCTAGAGTCGGTACCCTGAGCCCGGCTCCCTTTCCATTACTAGTGCAATAATCTGTTGTGTTATTGTACATGGATTGTAGAGATGTAAATAAAATGTCAGATGGAACAGCCATGATATCATCACCACTCCGGAACATTGTGATGTTGTGATGGATGGCGGGGACGCTGTAGTGTCATCTGTGCAGTTATGGAAGTAGTCGGAGTGGGGGGGGGGGGGGAGGCACCTATTATGATATGTTACCCCGTACTCATTGTGACATGGCCTCGCCAGCTCGTCATGATGTCATGTCATTATGACCTCACAGTGCCTGGTCCCACGCCACGCTCCAGTCGCTGCCATTTCTGGTTCCCATTGCAGGTGGAAGCTCGTGCTGAAATGGGGTTGGTTTCCTTTGCTATTTCAGGTGGACGCTCTTGCTAAAGCTTGATCTAGTGCGTTTGGCCTCCACCTTTCCTGGGTCCTTAGGGCCATTTTCAATGGAGGCTTTTTGCCAAAGCTCTTGTGGTTCCTGTAGGTGTCCTTTCCCCTCCCCCTTCCCAGTTCAGTGCCCCTTGCTGAACCCTTTTTTTTTTTCTTACATTCCCCCTACCCTTACCTTACCATTTCTGAGGCTTCTGATGGACTAAAGCTCCTGGATGACCCTGTCAGGTGAGAAATCAGTCTTCTGTGGGGTGGGGGGCGGCCTTTATGTATGGAGGTTACATATCACTAATCCTACCTATTTTATTTCTAGACTCTGCTGGACGGAGGTATAATCTGAGTGTACTGTGGGGGGAGAGATGTGGGGTGCTTGGGTGTACTGTTGGTTGCAGTGTGTAGCCAACATGAAATGGGTGGGAATGGGCGGAGACAGTTTAGAAGTGGGTAGAGCTAAATTTGCAGTAGCCCACCCACATTTTGCCCCTCTTTCTGTCCTTTAAAAGTTGGGAGGTATGCTATAAGTAGCAGCAGCCAGGCCCAGTACAGTATCTGGAGAACTACAAGTAGCAGCAGTCAGGCCCAGTACAGTATCTGGAGTACTACAAGTAGCAGCAGCCAGGCCCAATACAGTATCTGGAGAACTATAAGTACCAGCAGCTTCGCGGCCACCATGGCTTAGATCAAGTATAGGATCTGTTCCCCCTACGCCCAACAGCAGCACAACTGGGGTAATCCTGCCCCTATGAGCTGTTAGGACAGGTGGAATATTTAATTACCTAACAGCAATCAACCCCTATAAGAGGTCAGAGGACCAACTCCCCTTTGTGTTTTTTTCTGTCCTGTGGGACAGGACAGGTGGATGGGGGAGAGGTGCTCTGGCCTCTTACAGGGGTCCCCTCTCCCCCCCCCTAAGTTTTTTACCTTGCTGCGTGGTCCGGATGAGTCTCTCCCCCTGCTCCGGTCCGGGTCCCCGCTGGAGCGTGTGCGGCGGCATCGCGGACGTCGGATACTGCAGGTGCCGGCAGGTAGGAACTTTCGTCGGCCGGCAGGGCCTGGGAACTAGTTTTTTGGTTCCCGGGTTCCGCCCGAGCCAGGGACCGTTTCCGGGGAAACCACGCATGCGCAGACCGTGCGGCCAGAGTTACATGCCGCGGCTGTCGGATGACAGTGAAGATCAGCAGGTAAGCCACTGCTGGTGAGGTAGCCCCCCCCCCCTAGTGCTCAGGGAGGGGGGGGTGAATAACTTTAAGGCTAATAGGAGGAAGTAGCTCGGACCCAGGTGGCGGGGGCGTGGCTCCGCACACTGTCCCTCCCCCAGCCGGCCTATTTAAACCCCCCTCCACCACAAGATGGTACCTGTCGCTCCAGTTACAGGTACTTCTGAAGCATTGCTGCCTCAGGATTCAAAGCTCAGGAGCTGGAACTGCTAGTTCGTGCTATCAAGGTTGGTGGAGGGGAGAGTGGGCTGGGGCTGTAACTGAGGTCCGGATTTTTTATATAGTGCTCCTTGGGTTCTTGTCTCTTTCCTTCCTCCCTTTAGTATGTCCTCCTCATCATCCTCGACCCTCCCTCGGAGGAAGACCACGGCGAAGAGGAGACATTTGTCTTGTGCCCAATGTAAAATCCCCCTCCCTGATGCCTGTGAATACAGGTACTGCCAGGGATGCAGAGCGCCTCCCTCTGAGGCTACCCCGATCAGAGAGATGGTCTCCTGGGTTAAGGACTTCGTTTCCCAGTCCATGAGAAAGGTGGACGAGACCATTTCCCACCTCGCCAAGAGGCCCCGGCTGGAGGCTTCGGAGCCCTCCCTCCCGCCTCTTGAGAGGCTTCACATCGGGGAGGTTGAGTCCTCTGAGGAGGACCCTGTGGAGGTGGAGAAGGAGGTGTTTCCCCTCGACAAGATGGGCAGACTTTTCAGAGTCCTCAGATCATGTGATCGGGAGGCAGGGGAAGGGCCAAGCAGGAGGGCTAAGTCCTTTAAGGCTAATACTGACCTGGTCCAGGTAATGGAGGGCGAGTGGAAGCGACCCGAGAAAGCATTTACACCTTCCGCTAGATTCAGGGCACTCTTCCCTATGTCAGAGTCCCAGCAGGGTGTCTGGGGACCACCGCCTAAAGTTGACGTGGCAGTGGCCAAACTATCCCGCCGGACAGTCCTGCCAGCCGAGGACGGCTCAAGCCTGCAGGACCCGTTGGACCGCCGCGTAGAGGGGTCCCTGAGGCGGGCATACTCTGTCGCCTCGTCACAGGCCTCCGTGGCCATATCGGCTAATGAGGTGGTCTCTGCCCTACAGGCCGAACTATCTTCCCTTGCTAGGGACATAGACACGGGGGTCCACCGGGACGACCTCCTATCGGCTATGACCGATATTAATTTACTGGTGGACCACTTGGCTGAATCCTCCAGGTCGCAACTAAAACTCGCCTCCAAATCTATGGCCCTCACCACTGTGGCCAGGCGACCGTTGTGGGTTAAACCATGGAGGGTGGACAACGCCTCCAGACTAGGGCTTTGTACCCTGCCCTTTGAGCCAGGTAGGCTTTTTGGTAAAGCCCTGGACAAAATCATGGAGGATCTGGCGGACACTAAAACCAAAAATCTGCCGCAGCCGCCTAAAAGGAGAAGAACTGCCTTTCGGGGCCGAGGATCCTCCACCAGAGGCTTCAGGGGGCGTGGACGCTCCACTCCCCAGGGCAGAGGTAGAGGACGCGGCACTTTCCGCGATCGTAAGAAGGATCCCTGACCCATCAGTGGTCTGCCATCCTGGGAGAAATCGGGCCCGTCCATCTAGGGCCCCGACGCAAAGGTCCCAGGGTCATTTGCTACATCAAGGCTCCACCGGCCGAGAGAACATCTTGCCCTTTTTAGGGCCCCAAACAACTTCATCTTTGAATACCCGTCCAGAAGGATCTCTCTCTAGACTTCTTGGTTTCCAGAATCCTGGGCGAAGGACTCAGGTTCATCTTCGACCTAGACCGCTCCCGCCACGGGATGTGGTTTCCTTAAGGTATCTTCAGGCCAGGTATACTCGCAGGTTCTCTCATAGCTCGGCCCAGGACCTTAGATCAAAGGGACGAACACCCAGATGGAAAACCTTGTCCTCAAATTTCCACCCTCCCAGACGGCAGAACTTCAGCCCCCCCTATTTCCAGGGGAGTAGTATCCACGGGTCTTCCCCCAGCCCCCTAGTAAGGCTGGGGAGCCCTTTAATGGGACAGAGGGCTTCTCTAAGCCAGGATCAAGGAAGACCCGTTAGGATTTTTTATGATTCCATCAAATCTAATCCAGTTCCGGGGATTCACCAGGGACTCTCCTACCTGGAGGCATCTTCTCTATGTCAAGAAGCTGCGAGTCCGGAATCGCTGTCCCTAGGGACTAAAAAAGCCTATCCAGTGAACCATCAGTGCCCGGCCATGATTGGCCCGGCAGACCCATCTTCGTGATGGCAGGTCCTCGGTCAGGTTTACCTAGACCCTGTTGACCACAGATGCCTCCCTGTCCAGGGGAGCTCATCTGGGGGAGACCCTGGTACAGAGCACCTGGCGTTACCTGAAGAGAACGCGCTTACCCAGCTGGCGAGAGATTACCAGAGCTCAAGTGAAGCTTCTGACGTGGACTGTACAGTTTCGGGCGTAAAGGACCAGGACGGACAGCCTGATCATAGCCAATTACGGTCATTCCAGACGGAAGATGAGAGCCCTCTCCACGTTACCAGACGCCAGGATCCTCATCTATTCGGATCTATGAATCTCCCAGCGGCCAGCGGTTCAGATTCCAGGTTACAGTCTGCGGGACTGACTCACCAAAATGTGGATGACCTTAGCCAGGTCATCCCCCGACCAGGGTGCTCTCCACTTTCCTACCAAAGGATGAGGTCTCCCCGAGGTGGATCTGATGGCCACCTCAAACAGCGCCGCAATAGAGGAACGTTGCTCCCCAGTTCGGGAAGACAATCCTCCGGCGCTGTATGCCCTGTCAATACCGGGGAGGTTCAGACGGAAGTGCGTCTACCCTCATCAACTGAGGATTCGGAAGGTATTGACAAAACGCAGGCAGAACCAGAGCTTGGCAAGGAGCTCGCCATTCTGGTTAGAAAGGGCATGGTTCACCGTCTTCACTCTCATGAGACGGAGGAACACCTGGAGGCTTCCACCAGTGTAAACTCTGGTAATCCGGAACAGTCGGCCCTATCAAGGCCTGAACAGATGCAACCTCACTGCCTGGAGGGTAGCCAGCCTTTAGCTGGCAAAAGAGGATTATCCCAGGGAGTGCTAAGAACTTTGGCGCACTCAAGAGCGGAGTCAACTAACCAGAGCTACCGGAGGGTTGCCCGAATCTTTCAGAACTGGTGTTCGAGTAACCAGCGCGACCCTGATAGGAATGCAGTCTTGGAGTTCCTACAAGACGGCCTGGAGAAGGGGCTAGCACCTGCTACCTTGAAAGTCCAAGTCTCAGCTCTGTCCGCTCTCCTGGAGACCCGGCTAGCACTAGATCCTCTGATTAAACAATTTCTAAGAGGGGCTAGTAGACTTCGTCCTCAGGTGCAGTCTCCAGTCCCGAGCTGGGACCTGGCCGCAGTTCTGCAGGGGCTCTGTGCGCCCCCCTTCGAGCCCCTAGCTGAAGTGGATTTGAAGTACCTAGCATACAAGATAACTTTCCTGTTGGCAATAACCTCCGCCAAGAGGGTCGGTGAGCTACAAGCCCTAGCGGCTTCTGAGCCATTTATAACCTTCTTTCCAGACAGAGTGCAACTAAGGTTTGTCCCAGGATTCTTGCCAAAGGTACCCACACCTCAGAACATTAACCAGGCAATCGTCTTACCAGCGTTTTTCCCCTCTCCCACCTCTGAGTGGGAAGAAAGGATGCACAAGTTGGACTTGGTGAGAGCGTTGCAGATTTATCTTGAGCGGACTGCGTCCTTTCGGAAGTCGGAGAATTTGCTGATCAATGTGTTTGGCCACACCAAGGGGACCAAAGCATCCAAACCAACTCTATCAAGATGGATTAGAGAAGCCATTATCTGCTCCCTACGTGCTCAGGACCTCCCGGTACCAGACCTTATCCGTGCCCATGCCACCCGAGCAGTGGCGACATCATGGGCCGAGAGACGTTTTCTCTCCTTGGAACAGATATGTGCAGCGGCTTCTTGGAGTTCTCAGCTAACTTTCGCCAAACATTATAGACTTGAGTGGCGAACAAGGGAGTCCACAGCATTTGGACATTCAGTATTGGCATCAGCTTGCCAGGATCACCCGCCCTAGGGTAAAGCGATACTTGCTAAATCCCCAGTTGTGCTGCTGTTGGGCGTAGGGGGAACGAAAGATTGTGAATGACAATCTGTTTTCCCTTAGCCCAAACAGCAGCACAAGGCTCCCTCCCTATGCTGTATTTGTACTATTTGTTTGTACTATGTCATATTACTCCTGTTAAATAGATGTCTAAAACTTTTTACTTGCTACTAACACAAAGGGGAGTTGGTCCTCTGACCTCTTATAGGGGTTGATTGCTGTTAGGTAATTAAATATTCCACCTGTCCTAACAGCTCATAGGGGCAGGATTACCCCAGTTGTGCTGCTGTTTGGGCTAAGGGAAAACAGATTGTCATTCACAATCTTTCGTTCTTATCAGAAGCAGTTCTTGAGTAGCTCCCGTCGGCATGGGCTGGTCTGGAGCTGGGGACTGTGGAGGTAGATACGGAGAACCATTTGAGGAATACCTGCAAGCAGAAGTGGCTAGTAGTTGAATCCGCCAGTGAGAGATAGGCGCCCCGCTGTAGGGAACCAACGAAGACCATGGAAGCAAGCAGTGAAACCACCAGGGCCCTGAAATCGAGGCCAGAGGGCCGGGATGCGCTTTGGAGACTTCTAAGTGCAGTGCCCTGGGCGTGCTGGGTGGCCTCCAGGGTGCCTTAACTCACTGGGGGTGGGAGCCCACTGAGTGACCGCACATTGCACATGGCACTTTTACACTTGCAGAGCACACAGTCTATGCCTGGTTTATCCAGCATGGGTAATGTTTATAGATCGGGCCATACCAGGCACTCTATCCACTTTGTTTAGTCACTTTTTTATGTCACTGTTTGTCACTCTGTCACTTGACACTTTTTGTGTGGATGAAGGGATGCGGATACCCTTTTGGGATCCTCCCGACCATCAGGTGTCCCCCCCCCTCCCCCCGCTGTCTAGCAGGTTCACCTCTGCTTCTACGGAGGTGGACACAGTCTTAGGTTTTGGAAGCACTCCAGGTGGTGGCAGCAGCAGCCTAGGAGGAAACCAGACAGAGGACGGCTCTAGGAGTGCCCTTGGTGGTGGCAGCCCGAGGGGAAACTGAGCAGTGTTGGTCTTTCTGCTCTGTCGGATTGGCTCATGTGGCCCTTCGCCCATGGTACCTTTTGGTCCAGTAGTCTTGGGATTGTCGGGGGCCCGGTCTCTTTTGAGACAGGTTTCTATAGCACAGGGGTAGGGAACGTACGGCTCTCCAGCTGTTGCAAAACTACAATTCCCAGCATGCATACTGGCTCTGCTGTTCTTGGAACTCCCATGGAAATGAATAGAGCATGTTGGGAGTTGTAGTTTCACAGCAGCTGGAGAGCCGAAGGTTCCCTACCCCTGCTATAGCAGATGCATCCTGCGCACGTTTTTTTTTTAGTGGCACTTCCCACTTTTTCCGTGCACTGGGTGTAATGATGGCACAGTTTAGAGGCCTTCAAAAAAATAAAATAAAATAATGGTCCTCCTCATGCTCTTAAGGTGTTTGGGTCAGAATATTTTGAGATTTTACCAAGCCTGAGATTTGAGAAAAAATCTCCGCAAAAGTGAATTGGTCCTTAACCCCTTAAGGACACAGCCCAAAAGTATGTTAAGGACCAGGCCTGTTTTTTCAAAATTGACATGTGTCACTTTAAATGGCAATAACTTTGAGACGCTTTAACTTACACAAGTGATTTTGAGAATGTTTTCTTGTAACACATTATACTTCATGTTAGTGGTAAACACTAAACAATATTTTTGTATTTACTAATTAAAAAATAGGAAATTTGATGGAAATTTGGAAAAAATTGCAATTTTCAAAATGTGAAATTCTCTGCTTTTCAGGCAGATAGTCATACCGCCCAAATATAGTAATAAATATTATCTCCCATATCTCTGCTTTATATCGGCATCATCTTTTGATTGTATTTTAATTTATTTTGAACGTTACAAGGCTTACAAGTGTTTCAGCGATTTTCCAGATTTACAAGAAATGTAACTGTTTGTTTTGTTTGTTTGTTTTACACACTTTTTTTTTTTTTTTTAAGAAAAAACTTTTTTACATTTGTGCTGTAAGCACACTAGAACCTGCGATCAGAGAGGATCACTGGTTCTATACTAACTATAGACTTGCAATACACGTGTATTGCAAGTCTATAGAGGAAGCTAGCTATGCAGATGCATAGACTAGCTCCCACTCGTCCTGGCATCCAAGGGGTTAACCCTCCCCCCATCGGAGCTCGCTCCGATGGGGGGAGGGATTAAGGAGCAGCGTGTAGCTGTAAATTACAGCTCACACAGACTCCTGATGCTGCCGGCACCATGCTTTATAGCCCGGCCAAACCCCTAGGGTTAAACAGGGGGGGGTCGGTGCAATCACTGTCCCTGCTGCTACAGGGGAAGCCTGGCTGTCAGATACAGCCGGCCTCCCATGGACATCGCACGGGCTCTGCTTCTGAGCCCGTGCAATCTCAATCACGTACAGGTACGTGGGAATGCGGGAACTAACCACATTCCCTGACGTACAGGTACGTGATTTAGCGTTAAGGGGTTAAAGAAAAATTTATTTCTATTGTTCGGCATAGAAGGTTTTATTATAGTAGAAGTCAGCGGCCCCGGCCTCATAGTGCCATATGGATTCAGCTGTTCTCATTTGCATACATTCCCACAATGCACTACCTGAGGTTCTCCTTAAGTTAAGTGAATGTTGCACTGAGGTTGTCCCTGTGCGGACACACCTTCTTAGATGTGGAGTGTCTACTGCACTCGTGAGGTCTCTGGGGCCTGGCACAGGTCTACCTACTGCCCGGTTTACCGCCGGCACTGGTGGTAAACCGGGCTCTGAAAGGACACCTTACCACTTATTAAGTGTTTTTCTCACGTTTTTTATTTTCACTCTGTCACCTTTTTGTGTGTTGACGAAGGGATGCTGTACCCTTTTGGGACGCTTCCTGACGGTGTCTGGGGATGAGGCCTGTAATGGGTCTCTCCCCTCTTTCAGCTGACCTGTCCTGGGGAACCAGGGCAGGCGCAGACTTCTTGCCTGAGCCAAGGAGTATCTCTGGTGGTGGCAGCCCGGAGAGAAACTTGGCGACTGGTAATCCTGAGTACCCTTGGTGGTGGCAGCCCGAGGGGAAAACGTATGTGTTGGGTAGGGCCATCCTGCTCCGGCAGATGACCCTTTCGGATACTCAACCCCACTCGGTCACCTTTTGGTCCTTGTGGGGAAGAGTTTGAGTCAGGAACCTCTCTCCCCTTTAGGGGAAGGGTGCGTTTTTTTTTAGTGTGGCACCCACACTTTTTTCGTGCACTTGGTGTTTTTGATTTGGCACAGACGGAGACCTTCGATAAAAAAAAAAAAAAAAACAGGTCTACCTACTGCAGCCTGAGCAGGTGGTGATGTGTGTCAGGGCTCTGCAGAGATCAAGGTTTCAATACCTGGGCCTGGCCTCACCTATAAAGGCCCCGCTCTGGTATTGTCACTGACTGCAAATGTTCATTGTGTAATGCTTCTCTGAACAGAAACTGGAATGTCTTGTATAAAATATAAGCAAATTGACAATGAAACGTTCCATGAAAATAATAAAAAAAAAAAAAAAAATCCCAACCAGCGATACCTCATCCCTGTCCCAAAAGGAGCAGCAGCCAAGATTTTGCTTCATTTGATTTATTCTTTCCGCTATTCATTAAACTCAGGGAGAGATCCAGCAATGCATTCTGGGAAATTATGCAAATTATACACTTTTGGATAAGAAGTAATTTATTCAAAATGGCTGCCAGGTAGGTGGTCCATGTCACAAGGGAACACAGCTCAGCACCAGGGTCTTCTTCTTCCCTGCACATGCTCAGTAATACACAGTCTGCCCCTCCATGGCCGACATCCTGTTCACCAGCTGGGACCGGTAGCAGAGATCACTGATCGCAGGGATTACTTAAAGGGACGTGTCACTTCTGAAGGGTTAGTCTGAGTAGACTGAACATCTCTAGATCCTTAATCACTTCTGGACCAGCCATAGATCACCCTGTAAGGACATATAGATGGCCAGACACGTCACCTCACCCAGTAGTCACAGGACTCAACCAGTTTTAAGGTTATCAGTGAAAAAGACCAAATCCATGCATAGACCTTATGGGTTGGGGTTGTTTGGGGCCCTTCTCTATTTAGGGAGAGATTTGTGATAGATTGTGACCTTGTGCTCTACATGTGCAGGCAAAGGAGAAGATTGGTATTAGGGAAAAAATAACCTAAAAAATATATTAAGGCCTTAGCAATTGTATATTATTAACTGGTTATAAGTGACTCTATATACACTGATTTACATATCTGCACCCTCACATTTGCATACGTTCCCATGATGCATTGCAGTTTGCTCTCCTTAGGTGAAATAGACGGCGCTCTGTAGGTATCAGCAGTGGTTTTGCTGTGTGCTTTGTATATTGTTTGTCTTGTGGGCACCTTGGGGAATATGATGGTTTTTCTGATGCTCTTGAGGTGTTTGGTACAGAAGATTTCATAATTTTACTAAACAGTCTAAAATTTGAGAATAAATTTTCCACAAAAGTGAATTGGTCCTTAAAGAAGAAGTTTCTTTCTACTGTTCAGCATTGAAGGTTTTGTTATAGTAGAAGTCAGTGGCCCTGGCCTCATGGTACCATATAGTGTCATCTGTTCTCATTTGCATAAATACCCACAATGCACTGCCTGAGGTTCTCCATAAGTTAAATGAATGTTGCACTGAGGTTGTCCCTGTGCGGACGCACCTTCTCAGATGTGGAGTGTCTTCTGCACTCGTGAGGTCTCCGGGGCCTGGCACAGGTCTACCGACTGCAGCCTGAGCAGGTGGTGATGTGTGTCAGGGCTCCGCAGAGCTCAAGGTTTCAATACCTGGGCCCGGCCTCACCTATAAAGGCCCCGCTCTGGTATTGTCACTGACCGCAGATGCTTCTCTGACAAAGCAACTGGGCTGTTATGTATGAAATAAGCAAATCAAGAATAAAAATAAATAAATAAAATGATGCTGAGAATCTGCAGCCCCTGCCCCACAGCCGCTCGCCTGCCTCATCCCTGTTCGAACGGAACAGCAGCCAAGGCTCCACCCACTGCAGCACAGAGGAATATACCAAATTTCAAAAGATTTTGCTTCATTTGATTTATTCTTTGCACTATTCATTAAACTCAGGGAGAGATCCAGCAATGCATTCTGGGAAATTATGCAAATTTTAACACTTTTGATTGGTTAAGAAGTAATTTATTCAAAATGGCTGCCAGATAGGCGGTCCATGTCATAAGGGAAAAACACTCAGGACCAGGAGCAAGGTCTCTTCCTTGCACATGCTCAGTAATACACAGTCTGCCCCTCCACGGCCGACATCCTGTTCACCAGCCGGGACCGGTAGCAGAGATCGCTGATCGCAGGGATTACTTAAAGGGACGTGTCACTTCTGAAGGGTTAGTCTGAGTAGACTGAACATCTCTAGACCTTTAACCACTTCTGGACCAGCCATAGATCACCCTGCAGAGACAAGACTCACCTGGTTTTAAGGTCACCAATGAAAAAGACCAAATCTGTGGATGGACCTTATGGATTGGGGTTGTTTGGGGGCCCTTTTCTATTTAGGGAGACTCTAGATACAGTGATTTACATATCTCCTCCTGAACATTTGCATACGTTCCCATGATGCATTGCAGTTAGCTCTCCTTAGGTGAAATAGATGTCGCTCTGTAGGTATCAGCAATGGTTTTGCTGTGAGCTTTGTATGCTGCTTGTCTTGTGGGGTGCCTTGGAGAACGTGATGGTTTCCCTGGTGCTCTTAAGGTGTTTGGTCCAGAAGATTTCAAAATTTTACTAACTAGTCTGAAATTTGAGAAAAAAAAATAAAAAAAAAAATCTCTATGTATGTGAATTGGTCTTTAAAGAAGAAGTTTCTTTCTACTGTTTGGCATTCAAGGTTTTATTATAGTAGGAGTCAGCGGCCCCACCCTCATGGGGCCATATAGATTCAGTTGTTCTCATTTGCATACATTCCCATAATGCACTACCTGAGGTTCTCCTTAAGTTAAGTGAATGTTGCACTGAGGTTGTCCCTGTGCGGACGCAACTTCTTAGATGTGGAGTGTCTTCTGCACTCGTGAGGTCTCCGGCGCCTGGCACAGGTCTCCGGCGCCTGGCACAGGTCTACCCACTGCAGCCTAAGCAGGTGGTGATGTGTGTCAGGGCTCCACAGAGATCAAGGTTTCAATACCTGGGCCCGGTTTTGCCCATAAAAGCCCTGATCTGGACTGCCCAGGGGAGGGGAGTACAAATAACAAACATTTATACTCACCTGTCCTGGGGTCCAGCGCCATCTTCTGGCCTGTGGTTGACATTATACAACCCTGGGGTCACCAGGAATGGACTTCGATGCAGAATCAGACCCCTCATCTGCTAGCTGACTAATGGGAGGCGCAAAATACACCTTTACCATTGGTTCAAAATGTGCAATTTGTGTTTGGCCAAAAATATTTCTACTTGGTAAATTCTGCGTCACATTCCCGGGTGTGAACTTACCCTTAGTGTTTGTTATTTGCCATCACCTTCGCTGAGTCTGAAGAAGAAAAAACATGGAAAAACGAAAACATCATAAAATAAAGCCCCATTGATCCAGTCCTGAACCAGGGGAGAGCACCTGGTAATGACGTGGTTAAGAGTGAGGATCAAAGAGGCCACATATTGTGAAATAAAACAGCACCATCCCATGGCCAGTACCTGGTATTGCAGCTTTGTGCCACTTGCCCTGGTTTATACCTTTATTTTGGAGACAATTTTTCCGAATCTAATTGCAATACTCTGTACCAATGTTCACTTGCAGTACCACTGTCCACCACTGGGAGCAGCGCATTCTTATGAAGAACACCAGTGCAATAGCGCCCCCTGTTATAATCTAGCCACGATGTTAAGGCACAATATTGTAGGGACTTACTCCTATTACAGCTATCATCCAACTTTCCAAGACTCCTGAATGACATGGGTGAATTCTAAAAAGCTCACCATAGGTGTTTTCACCCAACTTTTCTAGAATCCTGAACAGTAAATCATACGCTCGATACATGTCCTATCACCACATAAATAGGCACAGTTTTCATTCTGGACTCTAGAAAAGCTTGTTGGCAAACAATATGGGGTTGGTCACAGCTCACTCAGCTTTCCTAGAGTCCTGAATGACAAATATACTTTGCTTTAATACATCCATTCTCACTGGTTAATAAGACCTTTTTTGCCATTCAGTACTTAGAAAAGCTGGGTGAAAACCCCCTGTGAGAGTTGTTACCGCACCCATGTTAGTTGTCATGCAGCTTTTTTATAGTCTTGAATGGCAACTCCACATTCATTAGCCTTCCCTGTGACTGTATTACCAGACCCTTTTACCATTCAGGACACTAGGAAAGCTGTGACAAAGTCTAATCTGCCATTAAGGCAAAGAACAAAAAGAGACAAAAAAAAAAAAAAAAAAAGCAAAGTGACCTTACTTGTATTTGCAAAGGGAAAGAAAAAAAAAAGCCTGGTTATACAGAGATATAGGATGTGTTGATGTCATTCAGGACTCCAGAAAAGCTGGATGACACCCAGTATGGTATCAATTACTACTCCCACAAGGGCGTCACTTGGCTTTTCTAGAGTCCTGAATAGAAAAATAGGAGATGCAAAGAAGGCTTTCCTTTCAGTATTCTAGAAAAGCTGAGTGGGCAGGGTGTTTCTGTTTGTCATCCAGCTTTTCTAGAGGGTATAAGCTTGATGGCTGGCACTGGAGCATCATAGACAGTGGTGTAAGTACCACCATAGTGGCTACCCTGGGGCCTGTGACTTTTTGGGGGCGCCCACTGGGCCCCTACTGCTTTTTTTTGTTTTAACTAGACTTTTACCTGCAGTAGTAACCCCCCCATTAGGTGGGACCCATATAGTATTACATGTGGACCCCATACAGTATTACATGTGGACCTCATACAGTATTACGTGCTCCACTGTGGCCCCCACACAGTATTATGTGATAACAGTGCCCATCCCCACCAGAGACTTCACCCCCATCCCTCCTCTTGCCCACACACAGCCTGCACCCCTGTTCCCCCCTCTTGCCCACACACAGCCTATACCCCTATTTCCCGTTTTCTCACACGCAGCCTTCACCCCTATATATCCCTCTTGGCCACACGCAGCCTTCACCCCCATATACCCCTCTTGCTCACTCAGCCTGCACCCCCATTCCCCATCTTGCTCACACGTTCTCTTCTTCCTTACCTTCCATCAGTCTCATTCCTTGCAGCTTGCGCCCTGTCCTGTACAATCCAGATCGCTCCACTGACACAAGAGGCTGATCATATCCTAGTGGGCTAAAGGACCTTTGATGACGTCATGACTAAGATTTAGCATCTACCTGAAAAAGAATCCCAGAGCAGATGCACGGCCCAGGACATCTGAGTATAAAGTATTTTTTTATTGTTATACACCTCCCCTGGGTTGGCCCAGTCATGCCCCTTTTCAGTATGTATAGGGCTCAGGAAGCAAGGCTTTCCCTGACCTCTGAGGCCTGGCCATTTCCAGCTGTCAGCAGCCCTGTACTACTCAGTGCCGGTCACAGTCGCACTCCCTGCGACCACGACCGTTACGCCACTGCCTCTCACCCTCTTCTTCCAGCAATAGATCCTGGGGACTGTAGTGCAGGCTATTCCTGATCACCAGCGGCGTAACTAGGAATGGCGGGGCCCCGTGGCGAACTTTTGACATGGGGCCCCCCCTCCCCAAACCGATGCCGAAGACCTCGACTGACCCCCTCCTCCGCACTCTATTATGTCCCTTAGTAAGCCCTGCACACAGTATTATCCCCAATAGTGTCCCCTGCACACACAGTATTAACCCCTATAGTGTCCCCTGCACACACAGTATTAACCCCTATAGTGTCCCCTGCACACACAGTATTAACCCCTATAGTGTCCCCTGCACACACAGTATTAACCCCTATAGTGTCCCCTGCACACACAGTATTAACCCCAATAGTGTCCCCTGCACACACAGTGTTAACCCCTATAGTGTCCCCTGCACACACAGTATTAACCCCTATAGTGTCCCCTGCACACACAGTATTAACCCCTATAGTGTCCCCTACACACACAGTATTAACCCCTATAGTGTCCCCTACACACACAGTATTAACCCCTATAGTATCCAATGCACACACAGTATTAACCCCTATAGTGTCCAATGCACACACAGTATTAACCCCTATAGTGTCCAATGCACACACAGTATTAACCCCAATAGTGTCCCCTGCACACACAGTATTAACCCCTATAGTGTCCAATGCACACAGTATTAACCCCTATAGTGTCCCCTGCACACAGTATTAACCCCTATAGTGTCCAATGTACACACAGTATTAACCCCTATAGTGTCCAATGCACACACAGTATTAACCCCTATAGTGTCCCCTGCACACACAGTATTAACCCCTATAGTGTCCCCTGCACACATAGTATTATTAACCATAGTGTCCAATGTACATACAGTATTAACCCCTATAGTGCCCCTGCACACACAGTATTATCCCCCATAGTGTCCCCATATGTCCCACTGTGGACACCTATAAACATTTATTATACTCTGGGGTCTGAAAAGACCCCAGAGTATAATAATCGGAGACCCGGGGGATTAAAACCATTAAAAGAACAGAGACAGTTGCTTACCTGTTCCTGTCGGCTGTCCTGTCCGCTCTTGTCCAGCTTTAATGACGTCAGACGTCACATGACCCGGGAAGCTGGCCTGGGTCATGTGACGTCAGAGACGAATGACGGAGGCCTGGCAGGATCGTGGAGAGGTAAGTAACACTGTTTTTTATCTGTGCGGGACACATCGTGAGGGTCAGTATCCTAAGTCACGGTTATAAACATTTTATCTAAACCACCCCTCTTACTTACCTACTATTGTTGGCCCCTGATAATAATTTTTTTGGCCCCTGACCTATGACATGGGGGGCCACAGTAGGTTCCCAATCTGCCCCTGCACACGGCAGGGATCTGTTTGCCATCTTGTCCCTGCGATTCACCTCGGAGTTGACCTAAAAGCGCTGTCCAAAGACTTTCATTTACTTCCTGTGTGAATTAGTTTCAGCTTGACCTTGGAATCCTGGGCTGGTCATTATTACAGGTCACATGATCGGAACCAGCCCCTGACCTTTGACCCCTCGATCACTCTGCTCGCTCCTCTCCAGTATATATCTGTGCTTTAAGGGCTGACTATAGTAAATTCAACCCCCATAGCACAGGTGACCTGGAGTCAGAACCAACCCAGAGGAGAGGAGAGGTCCCTGGGGAAACTACTACTCCCACCACCCAAGTATTGCTGCAGGACCTCTTCATCAGTGTCCGGCCCTGGAGCGGGGCTGGGGTGTGTTGTGGAGTGTGCTTGGCCTAGCAGGTGGCACATCGTCCTCTACTACTACTCCCATCCTCTGGTTCCCTCCATCTGGGTTGCAGCAATAGGAAATGCAAGTATGTACTAAAGCTGCTCCGGTGTCCTCCCCTGGCGCTCCGGTCCTGCAGCTCGGCTGCTTTCTTGCTGTAACATTTTTCTCTGGCTGTGACGTCTCTGATTGATCTCAATGAATATTCTGGAGAACTGGTGGCTACGGCTGTAGTCGTTCACTCCTGACTGCTTGGAAGGCTCTTTCTGGAGGAGCCGATCCGGTGGCTGCACATTCTTCAAGCACCAGGATATTCTTGGGCTTGAGATCCCTGCGGATGAAGCCTTTATGGTGGATACCACAGATGAGCTCGGCAGCGTAGAATCTGGCAATGGGGACGTCGAGCTTCAGCTGCAGGAATTGGTGGAAGTCTCTGCAGCTCTTGTACCCTCCGGGGCTAATAGAACAAGAATCTGCGACCTAGAAGAGACAGGGAGAAGACGACACAGACCACACATCATATCATCTACTGTACAGGAGAGATCTGGCGCTTAGTAGAAGTTCCAAGGGATATTTCTATCCATTGACATATTTGCTAGATTCTTTATTTTTCCATAAGATTACAAAAATCGATTGATTTTCTAAGAGCCGCCACTAGGGGGAGACTGTGTAAAGTGATTTTTAAAGCGTCTATCCAGTCCAATGATGGCTGTATAGATTACTATAGGCTTACACATCTTCTCTGCATCTGGGCACATCTAGGTCGGTCTAAAATTTTGCTGACATGGGTGTGGATTCTCATATAAAGGGTTGTGGCTTAAATATATCCAAGAAGTGCCAATGTGCCAAAATAGCGTTGTCAACTTTTAGGGCCAAAGTAACCCATCGATGAGAAGGTATAAATGTGCTCGACAGTCTAAAGACAAGGTAATGGCCTGAGCTGTCATTGAGAGTACACAAGACTGTCCATCTGCACAGGGCAGGGGGACCGGGGAACAAGGGAAATGGGAATAAAACCTAAACTGATGTGAAATGTAGTTATAGTTGAATTCCAGTACACTTTACTAAATGTCCACTAGAGGGCAGCACAGGTCAGTAGAAGTCTCTTGTACATACAGGGTATATAGTGGTGCGACATTATCACCTGAATATTGCGCTGATCAGCCATAACATGAACATTAAAGCTGGGTAATCTCCGCATTTTTTGCCTTTTTCAGGCGGAAACCACGCGGACCCCATTATAATCTATGTGGTCTGCGGGTTTCCTAAGGTAACTGCTTTTTTTATGCGGATTAGGTTTGCTTTTGGGGGGACCCAAGTGGAAACCTGAGTGCAGATGTGCTACACAGGCCTTGTCTGCTGTTTGATTTCCGTGGTGGACATTCCCCAGCAGACATGGCTGTAGCATATCCCGGCCACCAGGTGAATAGCGCAGCAGTTTTCAAGCTTGCAAAGGTCCATGCTAGAATCCACAGCAGTAAGTGGCATGCCGCGGGTTCAGAAACCACAGTAGAAAGCGCTTTGTGCTGCAGGATTTAGTTACAGGGCATCTTCTATATGGGATTTGTATAATCCTCATCCACTTCATTGGTCCTGTGCATTGCAGCATGTTAGCCATCAATGCTTTAACAACTAACTCGCTGTGTGTATGGCGTTACAATGTGCCAGATTTATCACAATCGAATCTCGTATAAGTTACTTCACTTACAAGTTGCTGCATCTTAAAGCAAACCTGCAATTGCAAACAAATAGTAGTGCAGGTTAATATATCAAACTTTTAGAATAAAACATATTTCTTTAATAAGATTTATTCAGAGTTATTTGCTACATATTAATGTATGAAGAGGGGAGGGGGATAAAAAAGACACCCTAATAATAGCTGCTTTTATGCTCTGCTAGAGACAGGGCCACTTTAACCATAGGTGCAACTACATCGGTGCGGGGGCCCCTTCATTTTCCCTGGATTGAGCAGGACAGTGGCACATTTTGGGTGATGTCCCGCTGTTCCAGGCGGCCGGCAGTGATTTCACCTCTGTGTCCTTAGGAAACAGGTAGAGGTTGAAGCTGTCAGCTCCGTGCTCCATTATTCCGTCTGCGGCAGGGAAGTGCAATGAGCACCAAGCCATCACAGTTGGAGCCTTCAGGTCCAAAGCAACGTGATCAGGTGGTTCAGGGTGGGCAGGTTAAATTAAGTAATGCGGGACATTGGGGGGCCCACTTTCAAGAAGTTTGCACAGCCCCCCCCCCCCAATGCATTAAAAATGGCCCTGGCTAGAGGCTACCACATCACAGAATGAGACAATACAAGTAACCAGCCGGCAGCGGCCCCCTAATCCTTTGCTCTTCCTCCATTGGCTCCATGTCTATGGATAGACCTTGTATATCATAGTATAAAATGTGATGGAGAAGTAACAAGTCGCTCACAACGGCCTATCCTCATCTCTCCTGGGCTCCACTATGGCGTGACATTGACCGGTGACCACTTCAGCCCATTCATATGGCTGCTGGCCTTAGTATGAATTGTTTATATTTTTCATTTCCCCTCGGCTTCCAATTATTATACTCTCTGGTCTAAAGAGAACTTAGACCATTATAGCAATTCATGGGTGGCAAACCCCCAAAATCTTGAGTTTGGCTAAACCAGTTGCCTATCAGTTGCTTGCTGGGATTGGTAACCTCTCTGTGGCTCGGTGGCCACAGGCCTTTTCTCCATTGCCACAAGGATCAGCTGACAGAGCCTCCTGTGTATGTCCGTTTGGCCATTTTCTTGTGGCCTCCTACACAAGCGTCTGTTCGGCCACTGGACAATGACCGAACGGACACGCGCAGTCGGCTCTGCCAGCTGATGACGCGGCAGAGAGGCGTTGGCGGAACAAGACAGAGGCGTCCTTGGATAGTCTTCGGGGCGCACAGAGGACGCCCCCGGTGCTTATTGAAGTCTCATTTGCATAAGGAAGAAATAAGAAAATTCTCAGGAATGGCAGCGTGCATCAGAATAACAAAGGTAGGAGAAGAATAACCTTTCTAAAGACTACTCCGACATGGTATTTGTAGAAAAAGGGATTCTAATGATAGAATCCCTATAAACACGTATCTCCGATACTGCCTAGAAGATGAAACCAGATGGGGCGATGATAAGGAACAATCATTCCTAAGGGACCTTGTTCTTGATCCGAGCCCTGATCATTGGCCCGTCCAATATAATCTTTACATAGTTACATAGTAGATGAGGTTGGATGAAGACATCAGATCAGTCCATCAAGTCCAACCTATAACCCTCCAATCCCCATATAACTTATTGATGTGTTTTTGGAGTAATAGAAAACCTTAACCTATGAAGGAATCCCCCCACCCAGACCCACGGAGAACATAACAAACTTTATTTACAACATAACATGAAAATGTAAAAAAAATCTCATTTTTTCCTCTTCTTCTATTAATTAACAGTGTTGGCGATCTTCTCTCCCATGTGTTTCGTACTAAGTATTTTATGAACTATGAAGGGAGTGGAGACAGCTAATGAATTTATTCTCCTTTTTGATCATGCTGGTTGCCTGGAACAGTCCTAGTCATGCCTGGCATCGATGGTTGGAATGAATGCGGAGTCTCCGAGGTTGATTGCTGGGAGTCTTAATCTGTGACAGAGACTCGACCATATTGATTGCATTCTTGCAAAAGACTTTTAGGGTGGCTCAATACTAACAGAGTGCTGGCATTCGTGTTTAAAGCCTAAGCTTTGCAATGTAGAAAGATCACGTGTAGGTATGACTAGGTGGGTGCAGCACTGACAAGACCATGGCAGAGCGGCCGCCATGTTTAGACACGAGCACCAGGACGTAACTGTAAGGGTTAACTTCTATTTGGGCACCTTGTACATTTATTTTTGTGTGAGTACAATCTAGATTGGACTGATAGGACTGACTAGAACAGGGGTAGGGAACCTTCGGCTCTCCAGCTGCTGTGAAACTACAACTCCCAACATGCTCCATTACTTTCCATGGGAGATCTAAGAACAGCAAAGCAAGTATGCATGCTGGGAGTTGTAGTTTGACAGCTGGAGAGTCGAAGGTTCCCTACCCCTGGACTAGAAGGACAACCCAATATGAACACTATAGTTTTGCACTTACATGTAAACCCTTTATTGGGATTTTATGTCCCAACGACAGGCGACGTACAAAAGCTCTACATATTATAGGGTCAAAGATTGGAGAACAACCCCCAAATCATAAAATAGGTAAATCCCTGTACAGGAAGTCTTAATAGAATGTTACAACTAGTTGTATTTAGTATCTAGCATATGATTGGAAGCAGAGATTCCGACAACTTTTTGGTCCTACCAGACCTTGATCACAGGCAGTTAAAACTAAGAGGTTGGAGATATTGGTGCTGTTAGTTTCGGCGCTGATATCTCCCCACTGTCAGAAGAGCGTTCCTCACAGCCTAGCGTTATCACTGGGCGGTTCATTCATCCGTAGAATTGTATAGGCTGGCGTTCTTCACAGCGCAGCGTCTTCATTGGGTGGTAAGGAAGCCCCCTCTGACAGTACAGGGCGATGGTCAAGTAGTGTGGGGGCAGGAGGGGGTAGGGGCATGGATAGGGGCGATGATGGTGAGCTATAAAGAATGCCTTTCTGACAGTGGGGAAATATCAGTGGCGAAACTAATGGGACTGATATCTCCACCAGCGGTGTACATACCGGGAAAGCTAAATTCAGCGCACTGTCAGCTTTCTAGCGGTATATAAAACCGGTATATAATGGTCCTCTTTAACCACTTCAGTACCGGGCCAATTTGTGGTCCAGGACCAGACACATTTTAGGTTTATACATTAGGTTCTCATACATCTCATTCAACTAATTTTTGCGTCTTTTTTCAGGGACACATAGGGGTTTATTTTTATGTTGTTTTTATTTTCGAATATGTGTTAATTATTTTTTTTTTTATATCCGGAAACATAAACAAAATAGGAGGGAAATTGTGTCTGGTTTCCACTTTTTTAAATTTTTTTATTTTGATAACACAAATTGCCACTGAAAAACTTTATAATATAGTTTTTCCTCTCCATTACGGTAATTTTTATTTTGTATGGTGTTGTCGGGGGTGGGGCTATAACCTTTAATAATGGTGTTTTATTGGCGTATTATTTTACTTCTTTTTTTAATTATTTTATTTAATTTTTTTAAAACTTTAATTTTTTTTATAATTTTTTTTTCTTCAGATGGTGTCCCCATAAGGTCATAAGAGACCATTGGGGACATCTGATCACTTTTTTCTTTGTTAGAGAGGCTGATTTCCCCTGCAACTGGGGCTGGTACATTTAGCCCTAGTTGCAGGAGGAATACATCCTCCTGCACGTTGTATACACAGTATACAGAGCTAATTTCAGTCCTCTAGGACCCAGCAACTCTTGCAAGACACTGATCCCGGCGGATCACGTGACCGCCGGGTCAGAGGGCGGCCGCATGATGGCGGCGCCCATAGCCGTGTATACAGCGCTCATTGAGCGATCGAGAAGGCCGGGACGGGAATTAACCTTCCCTGACATCTCTCTGGGAGCTCTGGCTGAAGTTACAGCCGACTCCCAGTTTTAGCAATTGAATGTTTTTTCTAGACAACCCCTTTAACCAGACCTCACTGTCCTCTATGGGTAGGCTTTATGGAAACAGAGTATCTCTCTGAGCTAAGGTGTTTCTGTAACTTCTATAGAAGTGAATGGGAGTGAGGCCCTATTCACATGTGTGTTCAGGTTCACGCTTGGGGACTCCTGCGAGTAGCATTTTTCCCTCCGCATGTTTCATGCAGAAACTGAGCAGAAACCACACGGACCCCATTATAGTCTATGGGGTCTGCGAGTTTCTTTAGCTAACTACTTTTTTATGAGAATAGGTTTCTGTTTGGGGGGGCCCGAATATGTGAATACGCAAATGTGAATAGGGCCTTACAGAAACAATGTAGCTCATTGCTCTATGCTTTTTACATAACTCTCATTCGCTTCTATGGGAGTTAAGGAAACATTGTATCTCAGAGAACTATGCTGTTTCCATAATGCTCAACCAACATAGGAAACAGTGTATTTCACAGAACTATGCTGTTTCTGTAATGCTCAACCAACATAGGAAACAGTGTATCTCAGAGAACTATGCTGTTTCCATAATGCTCAACCAACATAGGAAACAGTGTATCTCAGAGAACTATGCTGTTTCTGTAATGCTCAACCATCAAGGACTTATCAACAACTCAGTGAGGTAGTAATGTATGACCACTCTCTTTGGGACCCCTGTTCTAGTGATCGATAGAGATTCCAGTTGTGGCCCCTCTATGAGCACCAATCCAATGGATATAGAAGATAACCCCTTTAAATAAAGCCGTGCCCATCCCCTGTTTACCACATATTTCTGTTGTACTTTATTCTCCCCGAGTCCCCTGTTTTTCCGCTCCATGAATCATAAGCGGCAAGTCATACGATTATGGCATTGTTGATATAGGACGCGGCAACTTTCCATGTTGGGAAAGAGTATGAGAAGGCAGATTTACGCTTTTCAGAAGCCTCTATGACTTATTACATGGCAATCCATGAGACGTTCGTTTATGGTCAATGTGACTTACAAAGGTCATTCTCTAAAGAGGCGCTTCGCAGAACAGATGGGATTCTCCGCTAATTGTTCTCACTTAGGGTGAGTCAAAGAGGCTTCACATCCGCACTCATTTATTGGGGTTTTACTGTCCACGTTTTTCTGGTTCTCCTCCAAGGAAATTCTCCATTGCAAGCTCATTTGGCCTGTGGTTAAAACACAATCAAACAATCTGAAATTCCCAAATATGACTTATTTGGACGGCGGAACCTTTGCAATATATTATGCCATTACACACCAATGGAATCCACCTTTAGTATGCAGCCGAGGAGCCCGCAGGGACATTGAAAGATGTTTGTGTTGATGTGGTGGAAACATGAGAAAACACATTTTGACTAATCCCATCACCCAAGAGAACAATACAAATTCATTTAGAAATATGTTCCATTGCAACTGTTGGAAGCCTCACAAAGACTCAATAAACAAAGCTTACATCAACATTTCTGCAAAGAGATCACCTAGTGGGAAATGCAAGAACAGACTAAGAGCTTGGAAAAGGGCTCTGCGAAAAAATAGCGCTACGGTTTGTCCGGATCTTAACCCCTCTCGTACCCGAAAATAAAGAAGCCTTCTGGGAAGGTGTGTTTAACCCCTTGTAAACTGCCAACTAGTTTGACTTGTTCTAGGTTCACACCTGGTTTCCACCATTGTTATACTGAAATCAGGGGACAGAAAATGCACAACTTATCTCTTTTCCAATGCAGATGTGAACCTAGCCTGAGATGTGACCTCTTCACTGACAATGGACATTCTATATTGTTGCATGTCTTGTGAAATATGTTTATGTTTGGGGACATATACTGTGTGATATGTCCGTTTTGAACTATAAGTGTTCATTGGAAGAAACAGAACTTTTGTTTATCTAACTCCCGGCACGCTAGCCTTATTTCTCTGGCACGGCAGCCCAAGTCCTCGATGAGCTGTATCGATTGGACCTAACACAGCCGAAACGTAACAGCTATTATTATACTGATGGGACTCTTCAGACCCCGGAGTATAATAAGTGGAACCTCAGGGGCGGTGATGAAAAATAAAAACAGTGTTACTCACCTTCCCTGTGCTCTGCGGCGGCTCTGTGTTCTCTTCAGTGCTGCTCCCTGACGTCGGTGACCGCAGATAGGGCTTCAGGGGTCACGACCAGCGACATTACGCATAATGATGCCAGACGTGACCCCTACAACCCAATCTCTGACGTCAGGGAGATGCACTGATGAGAACACAGAACCGCCGCGAAGCACAGGGAAGGTGAGTAACATTGTTTTTTGTGTTTGTCACCTCTCTTGGCCCTATACTCTGGGGTCATTAATATGTGAGTTCCAGTAAATCCCTTTAAGGAATCCATCCAAAGGCCCCTTTACACATACTAATCGCGAACAGATGGGTATGGGAACCTGTTCACAAGGGAAAATTTGCTGCTGGAAATCTAGCTTTGCTTCTTTGTTGGGTCGGCTCTTCCACATTTATACAGGTCAGAAATTAGGACCAATGTAAAAGGGTCCTTAAAGGGATTCTATCATTAGAATCCCGTTTTTAGTTAAATCCATGTCGGAATAGCCTTAAGAAAGGCTCTTCGTCCCCTACCTTTAGATGTCTTCTCCGTGCCGCCGTTTCTTAGATATCCCAGTTTTCGTCCATATTCTAATTAGTTTTCTCGCAGCACTGGAGGCAGTCCCTGTGCTGCGAGAAAACTCTACAGCGCCGCCTACTTCTTTTTCACTGCCTCTTCTTCCTCACCGTCACATCTTCTTCAAACAGCGCAGACGGCGCATGTCCACACGGGAGAGGCCACAGGAAAATGGCCTGCGGACATGTGCAGTGGGCCATTTTCCTGTGGCCAAACAGGAAAGAAGAGGTGAAGGAGCCGAACAAGAAGAAGGCGGCGCTGGATAGTTTTCGGCGGTCTCCAGTGCTGCGACAAAACTAATTAGCATGTGGATGAAAACTGGGATATCTAAGGAACAGCGGCACAGAGAAGACCTCTAAAGGCAGGGGAAGAATAGTCTTTCTTAAAGGGATTCTACCATTAAATCAACTTTTTTTTTCTAATTACCACTTCGGAATAGCCTTAAGAAAGGCTATTTGTCTCCTACCTTTAGATGTGGTCTCCGTTGCGCCGTTCCTTAGAAATACCGGTACTTACCGGTATGCTAAGGAGGTCTCGGCAGCAATGGGGGCATCCTTCTTCTTCATCTGCCTCCTCCCCTTGTCTGTCGTCTTCTTTCTTCGTCATGTCTGACGCCTGCGCAGTCGGCTCTGAGACCCTCTTAGAGCCGACTGCGCATGCTCAGTAAGGTCTGTACAGCCCTCCGACGCACGAGTGAACTCATCCAGGCGTCGAAGGGCTGTATGGACCTTACTGAGCATGCGCAGTCGGCTCTAAGAGGGTCTCAGAGCCGACTGCGCAGGCGTCAGACATGACGAAGAAAGAAGACGACAGAAAAGGGGAGGAGGCAGATGAAGAAGAGGGATGCCCCCATTGCTGCCAAGACCTCATTAGCATACCGGTAAGTATCGGTATTTCTAAGGAACGGCGTGACGGAGACCACATCTAAAGGTAGGAGACGAATAGCCTTTCTTAAGGCTATTCCGACGTGATAATTAGAAAAAAAGTTGCTTTAATGGTAGAATCCCTTTAAGGCTATTCCGACGTGGGTTTAGCTTCAAACAGGATTCCAATGATAGAATCCCTTTAAGATCTCTAGTTCATGGTGGTATTTTGCATCAGTATTTGCAGAAGTCAAAGCCAGAACTGGAGTAGAAAGAGTAAAGACATTGATAGCGAAACGTAGTAACCGAATCTCTGTATATGTATACACACACATGTATATATGTATATTCTGAGATAGGTCTCGCTGTTAGGCTTTTTGATTTTGCTCTAAATTTCTAACCACATTCCATCGACATCACTCAATGTGATGGTTGAGTCTACATCAGACAACATTTACGGTCTCAACATGAATCTAACCATTTTACTTTAATTTAATACATATTTTGGCAAGCAGTGTCAAAGCGCAAGTATTTATTTTACATTTCACCGTAACATGCAGGACTTTTTCGCTTACTTATTTTATTTTTTTTTTATGGCTGCGGATCTGTGTCCTACCTTGACTCAGTCACATAAAATTTGTCTTTTTTTGCAAGAACGCACATAAAAGTATCATATGGAGAATAACTCACAACAACGGGATTACATGCCATACACAAAGACCCCGGAGCAAGCAGATAATTCCAGCCAAAAATCCTAAAACACTTCTCATAAAATCCTTGAAAATTAAAAATAACTTAGAGATGTTCACCTTATAGTCTATATATAAAAGCTCTGGATGTCCAACTTTAGATCTTCAAAGGTCGGGGAAATGGAAGTATATTTATAAGCGCTAGATATGGGGTCCAAATGGGAAAATTATACAGCCCCGCTCACTCATCCCTATGGTCCCAATTCCTACGAGGCTCCCCCTGGTCTTTACATTACCCTGCACTTGTGGGCCGATTTGCACAACAATACAGTTACATTTATCTCCACATTGCTACATATAGAATTCCTCTTATTTCGTGGCCACAAAGATATATTGCTACCCCATTTAAAGGGATCCTATCAGTCCACGTTGGAATAGCCTTAAGAAAGTCTATTCGTCTCCTACCTTTCGTCATCTTCTCCGCGCCGCCGTTTGCCTACAATCCCGGTTCTTGTCGGTATGTAAATGAGTTATTTCGCAGCACTGGAGGCAGGCCCCTGCGCTCAGACAGCACTGGGGGCGTCCCCAATGTTGCAAGAGAACTCTCTCCAGCGCCGCCTCCTCTTCTTCAGCAGAGTCCTCTTCAGCCTCTTCTTCCGGCGATGGTTTGTAACTGCTAAGGCCACAGGCTACGAGAAAATGGCCGCTTGCACAGTATTGTAGGTGGACATTTTCTCGCGGCCTGTGGGCATGCGCAGTCTGCTCTGCCCAAGGCCCGAGGCCTAGAAGTTACAAGCCATTGCTGGAAGAAGAGGCTAAAGATGACGCTGCTGAAGAAGAGGAGGCGGTGCTGGAGAGCTCTCTTGCAGCATTGGAGATGCCCCCAGTGCTGTCTGACTGCTGGGGCCCGCCTCCAGTGCTGTGAAAAGAACTCATTTACATACCGACAAGAACCAGCATTGTAGGCGAACGGCAGCACGGAGAAGACGACGAAAGGTAGGAGATGAATAGCCTTTCTTAAGGCTATTCCGACATGGTACCTACAAAAAATTGTGTCTGACTGATAGGATCCCTTTAAAGTCCCTACACAAACACTATTATAGGTTTTGGAAGCACTGTGAGCCTTTTGCTGAACAATGTATCACAATACTAATACAGATCAGATAATACGCACATGCTTGTACAGAATGGACTCAGTGTTATCTATGTGTTTTCATAGGGAGATAACAGACGGCTTTATCAGCAAATTTCAATTAAGTGAACTGATAGGGCAAGTGATGCCACTCACTGAACAATCTCACAGGTTATGGTAACGCAGTGTAATCAATGGGAGGACTAATGTCGCATAGCAGGCAAACAAAGCAGAATTTCTAAAGCAATATATTTTGGAAAAGTCTTCAATTTACATCAGCTATCAGTATAGATAGGATCCTTGAGATGGGACAACCCCTTAAAGGGGTTGTTAGCCCCAAGATAGGTCATTAGTATGTGATCTGGTGAGATCAGACACCCAGGACACCTATGCACCTGCACCTGTGTAGTTGAACAGATCATCCGTATGCAGATATTATTTTGGGGCTTGACAGTCCCTTTAAGACTGAGGCTCCACGTTGCCAAAGCCAAGAGTGACTACATAAGGAATGGGAAATCTATAGGAAGATCTTATACTTCTCTCTTCTGCTCAATCCACTTCTGGCTTTGGCTCAAAAAACGCAACAAAATCTGCAACAAAAAAAGTTGCATTTCCACCACGTCATAGGCGGCCATCAATTTTAGATTAGACAGTGCTGCAATACACTCGAGCCGCTCTGAAATATCCTGCGTTCTTAGCTTCTGGCATGTAACCTATGAAGAGGCGGCAGCTATCAATTTTAATAACCTGAATAATTCCTTTAATATAAGTTTATGTACAAGGAGCTTCAGAGGTTCTGTTTTTACTGTTGCATGAAGACATTGTCCCTATGCAACCATCCATGATGGCTCCAGAATATTCCAAAGCAGCAATATTGCCAGTCACTGCCTCACAGACAGTTCAAAGAGTTTTATTTAATTTTTTTTTTCTATATTTCTTACTGTTTGATAGATTATATAGTATAGAATTGCTTTCATGTGCCAGGAAACATTGGCCATGACTATTCCTATAACACTTGGACATTCAGATTGCATATGGAGTCTATTTGATAAAAGCAATTTGATATTATCAATGTGACATGATCTTTGGAAAATCCTTCTCTTTAGATTATTAACACAAGCAGCATTGCCTTCCAAGCCACATGTTTAATGTGCAATTGTTCTGACCTGTGTGAGCAGATTTCAGGGGCCGGTAATGTGAGCTCTGGATAAAGCCGCATTGTCGACCACTGGATATATATCACACATTCTTTTCTTTTCTTTGATTGTCAGATCTGTTCCTTCGCAGCCAGTAAATCCTCACAAGACTCGAACACAAAGAAAAGCTGTCTGGGAGGTATATTGTACAAAAGAACGACGAGCAAGACGCTTGTACAAGGTACGTTACAGGTGTAAAAGTCATTGGAAAGAACCATAGAATCGTACTAGGAGTTCTATGAGAACGTTGCAATAAGTTGCATTAAATAACATTGATTTTAGAAGAACAATGTATACTTTCTATTCTTTATAAATGTCACCCAAATGAACTTGACCCAAGATGTCATAGTGCACAGAGGGACATAGGAAAAGTGAGACATTGGAATATGTATTAATACTTGGGATCCTCAGTTTTCATTTTATACCAGAAAATTATTTGCATTTACAACCTACTAAACCTCAGTCCTTTCTCTTAGGAGACACATATACACTATAAGGGTGCATGCACACTACGTAACGCCGGGCGTGTATGAGAGCCGTACACGCCGGCGTTACAGCAGGGCTGGCGAACACTTCCCATTCACTTCAATGGGAGCGCTCGTAAACGCCGCTGTTGCGAGCGCTCCCATTGAAGTGAATGGGAAGTGTTCAGCAGTCTGCTGTAATGCCGGCGTGTACGGCTCTCATACACGCCCGGCGTTACTCAGTGTGCATGCACCCTAAGGAAATAAAGATACTACGCTCAACAGAAACATATACACTATACGGAAACACACATACAATCTCAGGGGTATAACTAGCAAACACTGGGACCCATAGTACCCCCGCATGGTATAGCGCCCGCCCCCCATAACTGGCCCCAATATGGGATAACTCCCCATTTATATATACACTATAATGTCCCAAAGTGTCCTCCACACAGTATAATGTCCATATAATGATCGGAGGCCCAGGGGAGGTGACAGACATAAAAACAGTATTACTCATCTCTCCTGGTCTCCGATGCAATGCCCTGCTGTCTTCGGCCCTCTCTAAAGATGTGACAGACATAGGTTACTCTGTCGTCATTATGCGTTGTGACACCTCTAAAGAGGACAGAAGACAGCAAGGAGTCGCGCCGGAGCCTAGGAGAGGTAAGTAAGGCTGAGTTCACAGTACCGTCGATGTACGCCCCGGGGTTTCCATCCTAAACCCTGGGAAAACTGGACAGGGGATGGGCTTGCCAGCAGTCCGCTTTAAAACACATTAATTTGAATGTGTTTTTAAGGGTGACTGACAGTGTCTGTATGCGGTCTTTCCACCTGCATTGACACAAAGCCCTGTCCAGTTTTCCCGGGGTTTACGACGGAAACCCCAGGGTGGACAGCAGCGGTAGTGTGACCCCAGCCGAATACTTGTTTAATCATCTCCTCTGGATCTCCAATCATTAGTCTAAGGTCTCCTGAAGAAAAACTCAGCAAGAAAACACTGCGGCAGAAACACATCGTGCATTCTGTAGCGCTTTTCATTGCATTTTTGCCGTTTTCCACTGTGGCCTTTCTGCCTCTATTACACCTATAGGAAAAACTCAAGCAGTTCCGTGAATATAATAGACATGCTGCAATTTCCAAAGACGCAGGCATTTTTGCAATTTTTTTTTCTGCCAGAATCCTATTCACTTTGCAGGTAGTAAAAAAAGGCAGTTTTTTGCTGCGGTGTTTCCGCTACATTTTTGTGACGCAGGGCTTCAGCCTCATATTCCATGGTCTGAAGAGACCCCAAAGTATAATAATAGCAGTTTCAATTTGGATGCATTTGGTATGAATAGAACAGTCAGACAAGTCTTGTGGGTTTCGCCCAACATATAATCTTCGCTGGTCCGCAGACTTACTTACCAACCCCCACTCCTGCTCAGGGCTGCCTCTGCTTCCACTTTTGCCATCCTGGGGGTCCTGTAACATCCTGGGGGTCACTATCCTATAACAGGGAATGGCTACAATTTCTCGAAGCCTGTACTTTTCTTCCTTCCCTGTTTCGGACAGTAGAGGGCGCTATTTAGCCTTATCGTTGCGTCCATTGTTTATTCCAGTGATTCCAGCCTCTGCAGATTTCTTCCTATCTAGAACTGTACGGAGAGCTCTGGATTGTGTCAGGGCATTTCCTGGGTATAGTTAATGAATCTGTGATTGATAATGGAGCCTCATTAGTAGTAATGCTACTCTGGAACATCAGTGACATGGGAAGAAATAAGGCAGGGGCTGACCACACACAGAAACTCAGCAGACATTCAATTCATCAAGTGCAGAAATGTATTACCACCTTAAAGGCTTACGGGAAAAGCCATCAAAAAGGTTAATATTTACAGAAGTGTGCAGATTTATTCTTGTGCGCGGTGATTAGCTTGTGTACCGCCATTGATTTGACTTGACAGGGGGAATTTGTTGTTAACAGGTGTTTTTAGCACAATGAATGGCAAATCTGATGCATCTTACATACTGGCGGATTGTGTGCGGCATGTGTTTTATTTCAATCGTAACTGAGATTGGATCTGAAAAATATTATATTTATTTATTTAGATACCAGTCCTTACCGTACAGTGTTGAAAGTGTTATACTGCATATAAGGTCATATAGAGCAGTAAGATCACTATGCAGTGCATAAATAATACCACTATACAGTGCTGAAATAATACCAATATACAGTGCTGAAATAATACTACTATACAGTGCATAAATACCACTATACAGTGCATAAATAATACCACTATACAGTGCATAAATAATACCACTATACAGTGCTGAAATAATACCACTATACAGTGCATAAATAATGCCCTTATACAGTGCTGGAATAATACCACTATACAGTGCATAAATAATACCACTATACAGTGCATAAATAATACCACTATACAGTGCTGAAATAATACCACTATACAGTGCTGAAATAATACCACTATACAGTGCATAAATAATACCACTATACAGTGCATAAATAATACCACTATACAGTGCTGAAATAATACCACTATACAGTGCTGAAATAATACCAATATACAGTGCATAAATACCACTAGAATGCATAAATAATACTGTTATACAATGCTGAAATAATTCCACTATACAGTGCATAAATAATACCACTATACAGTGCTGAAATAATACCACTATACAGTGCATAAATAATACCAATATACAATGCACAAATAAATACCACTATAGAGTGCATAAATAATACTGTTATACAATGCTGAAATAATACCACAATACAGTGCTCAAATAATACTACTATACAGTGCATAATTAATACCGTTATACAGTGCTGAAATAATACCACTATATTGTGCATAAATAATACCTCTATACAGTACTGAAATAATACAGTGCTGAAATAATACTACTATACAGTGCATAAATAATACCAATATTCAGTGCATAATTAATACTGTTATACAATGCTGAAATAATTCCACTATACAGTGCATAATTACCACTATAGATTCATGTAAGTCATTGCTTTAGTCTTACACAAATGAGGGTAAAAGTGATTTTACCAATAATATTCTAGAAATTTATATAACTATAACATAATATATTAATATAGAAATGCAAGGGAAAACATCATCATGGTTTATTAAAAAAGACACAAATAAGAAAGAGAATTGTAACCCGATCGACATTGTGATAGTGACAAATAATGTGCGGGCTCCTGAGATGTCATTGATTGAAAAAAAACACAACAAACTACAGTATGGAATCCCATATATAGCCAGACACAGACATGGCTATATATACATTAAGGTTTTCCATATCAGAGGTATATGGGAGCACAGTGTATATACACAAATTATGGCTCCATAGTATGTCTGTGTACAGGAGGATATTAGGGCTGTGTATATGAATGAGGATAAACTTTGTTATTTTATTTATCCTTTTTATTATTTTTAATTTCATCGCCAAATTCCGAGAGAATTTTTAAATTTCTGCCATATATTATTCTTGCTAGGTTTATTTGACTTGTCCCACGTTTTGGTTGCGTCTTGTTATACCTGCATATACTCTGATTATTGCTTCATTTGCTGTGATGTATACAGTATCTATAAGCTACACTTAATTGTTACTTATTACATTTTAGAATGAATTCTATTATCACTTTCTTATGATGTCAATGTTCTGTGTGTCCGCCTCATGATACGTAGCCTTCACTTTATGGTTTTTTTATTCCTTTATAGGCATTCTGTGTCTTGTGACCTCTTTTGTGCTTAGGACGGCACAATCTCCTTGTACACGGACATTTCATTTCTACTGGGCTTTAGATTTATCATAAATTTTCCGGTAACGTTTCACAAATAGCTCGCGATGCAGCGAATCCTAGCCGTGCATTTTATGTTCTGACTCAATGCACTTATAAAAGTCATGGCCTCATATGAGCCCCCGAGGAGGTGACCTGCCGCCTCGTGACTACTCATCCCCCATAATGTATTAGAAGGAGTCTGTCAGTAGGATCAGCCAGACTAAGGCCATATAGTGCATTCTATATAATCCTAATAACACCTATAAGGTTTTCCACACACAATTACAACTCCAAAAAGGAGGCAAGTAGTGTTGGACCAAAACATAATGAAACACAATCTAATCTGTGTAAGCCATCTACACCAACTCCAACTCTTTGCATCCTTCAATACTCAGTTCAACTGATTCCAGCGAGTTAGAATCTCTAGCGCCCGCCATTCCTGAGCAATCAATGTCGTTAGTTCCAGCACTCAGGTGTTGCAATCAGCATTGACCGCAGCATAAAAGGGGTTAAATGGCAAGTAGGCTCCTGAATGATAATGGGAGGTTGATATCATGAACAAAAGTCCATAATACCTCCTCCCCTGGAGTAATCTGAAGGAACAGGAGATTTATTGAATTTCGCAACTTCACTTTAACCAATGATATTTCAATAACTATGGGGGCTATAGACATGATCTTTAAAACAAGAATGGTCATCATCATCATCTTATAAGAAATAAGGGTCATCCTACTCCCCTGGCTGTACCTGTAACATATCAAGGGCTCCCTCTGCATCCAAGGAAGAGTCTCCCTTTTCCTGTCTAAGAGTCCCAGTTACTTCACCATGATGACCATGACCTAGGGTCTTGACACTGACAAAGAGGTGACAACTGTTCCTCCCCTTCTGTTCCTTGTTGCTTGAAGTGTTTGCTGTAAGATATGCAATGAATTAATCACATTGTTAATGCCATAGTAGTCCCAGCTAACAAATTTGATGGCCTCTTCAAAAGGCTTGAGCAGCTGACACACTTGCCTCATGAGCCTCCAATGATGTTTCTCAAAGTGAAACATTGTCCTTGTATTCTGTTGCATGCATTCTGTTGTGTACACAGATGCTCCAGCATGTTAAAGGTGGAGTTCCACTGAGTTGGGACATCACAGATAAGGTGTCAACACCACTTGTGAACTTCTCCCACGTGTACCTTGGGCAAGCTTTTTGAATGTTGGGCCTGCTCATTGGCTGGAATAGTTATTATCACCACTGCCAATGTTTCATCTGATGTCACCCTGTCGTCTATACCTGGTTGGCCAGTCCAAGCACTGACATCAGTATTGAGATTGCAGCTTCCATCTGGCCCATAAGCCAAGGAGACCCCCAGATTAACCACAATAAACCACATTAAACTCCTTAGTACCCATAACCCTCACAATCAGGGATGAGATTGGGGGCCCGGAAAAAACTTTAGTTACAACACTGCATATACCAATTCCTGTCTCATGCCAAGTAGAGGTTGATTTGTCTTCTGCATTGATAGAATTGTAAGTCTTATTAATCAGGGCTTGGTCCCATTCTATCAGTGACCGCTGGTTGCCGTCCACTTCATGGCCTAATAGGTTACAAAGGAGGCCGATATCAGAGTACTAAAACTTGTTCTATTAAACTGACTTGAGCTTTTATCATGTTCACTTTAGTTCTCATCCTCGTAAGCCTTTTATGAAATTTGAAGGTTTACATCTTTAAACAAAACATTTCAAGAGAAATTGGAACGTCTTTATTTTCTTCTAAGAACTTGCAGTTTACTTTCAAGTTAAAACTCTCCATTGATGTCCTGTAGGCATTAGGCACCCTGTGAAACTGATTGCACTAGACGTCTGTTGTACGTTTGGTTACGTTCCAGCATGACCTATGGATCTCTACATCATCTGTTCTATTTTGCACCTGATGAAAGAAGCAGGGCCCAACCTGCAGGGAAATAAACACATATCCTACATTGTGATGTTGAGCAGACCAGTTGCAAAACTGGATCTGTTGGTAGCCAGCAATATAGGAGTGGTCAGCAGCCCAAGCACTTAGACATGTGCGTCATGTACATCGAGTCTAAGAATGTTATAATGGGGTGGGTTCCACATGTTGGGTTCTGTATTATTACATTGGAATGAACTGGCGATTTCTGGATCTCACAGACGTTGGAAAGTATGAACAAAGTTACATGTTTAGTATTGGTATTTGGTCTTGCAACACTCTCCAAACACTCATATCTTTCCTAATTTCGATATGATAAAAGCATACTTTCCTATTCATATCCTTCTTTTGCTGGTAGTGAAGGGTATGGGTTATTGTCCGGAGAGGATACATTACATGGAAGATGTTTCCTTTTTCATTATATTGGATGTAATAACATACCGCGGCGCTTACATGATACATTGACTTCGTTCTAAGCTATATATTTAATAAAGTAATTAATTAATTGTAAAATTACTTTGTATCGAGAAATAAGAAACATATGTATTTCCTTCCCTATGTGGCTTAATCACACTTCATTGTTGCCAAAAGCTACAAATCGTAGACAATGTAGCTATGGCCAACTACAGATATTAACGTCTAACACAATCATAGCTCTCTGAGGCTCCATTCTAAGCCACATAGTTCCAAGATTGCCAATACCGACCATCATCGTATAGCAGTGCAAATCACTCTCAATAAACTTCATCTTAAGGTATACTAGAAAGAAAACTCATTTTTGGCCATATAGGACATAAATACAAAAATTGCAAACAATTGAAAAACCATGATGCATTACCATGTTAATTTTGAGGGGCCAGTTGAGGTTCATGGGTGAGAGTGGAATTCAGGTGCCAGTATTGGTCCATAAAAGACTGGTGGGTCTGGCTTGAGGCTGGTGACGAAGAAGCCGATACCCCAAAGGAAGATGCCAGTGGAAGGGAATCCAACATGGTCAAGCAAGACTACCCAATGGACAAGCTTTTCAATCCCGTTCTGATGGCAAGTGAGCCAACAAAGAAAAGATAACTGGGATGATAAGGGCTGACATAAGAGGAGAGAGGATACCATCACTGAGCCTTGTGTTACGGTTACTGTTATGAATAGAGATGAGCGAGTAGTACTCGATTGAGTAGGTATTCGATCGAATACTAAGGTATTTGAAATACTCGTACTCGATCGAGTATCACTCGCTATTTGAATGTAAAAGTTCGATGCAGAACCAGCATTGATTGGCCGAAGGCTATACAGTCGGCCAATCAACGCTGGTTTTTCTCCTACCTTTAGAAGTCTTCTCCGTGCAGCTTCCCCTCGGCGTCTTCCGGCTCTGAATTCACTCTGCCAGGCATCGCTTGTAGTGCGGGCATGCGCAGTCGGCTCTGCCCAGGCCCGATGCCTGGCAGAGTGAATTCAGAGCTGGAAGATGCCGTGGGGAAGCTGCAAGGAGAAGACTTCTCGGAGGATCCAGCCCGACCCTCACTTGTGGACTTGGTAAGTATAATTTGATCGAACGTTGCCTACCCCTGAAACGAGCATTTTCCCCCCATAGACTATAATAGGGTTCGATATTCGATTCGAGTAGTCGAATATTGAGGGGCTACTCCAAACGAATATCGAACCTCGAACATTTTACTGTTCGCTCATCTCTAGTTATGAACCATTGCTCATGAGAAAGTTGTTGACGTTCTCTCTTACATTTGAGTTGTGTGTCCTTGTTGGGTAAGATACTGGCCAAACTATGTTGTAAGATTGGTTCTGCAGTAGGGGTGCAGTTTTTATTTCCACATAGGGCTCTGTGATTAGCTGCCTCTGGCGAGGTTCCCTATAAACTCCTATGGCAGGTGTGAGGATCAGGAAAAGTCTTGAGGTGGACCAACTTAAAATTCCTGGTTGGCCAAGTGACATTCCAAGGTCCCAGGTGTGAGAGAGTTAAATTCTTATAAGGGAGGGGTGACGTTGGGTGGAGTAGGTGTCAACAGAAAGATTTAGGGTGGTAGAACCCTGGTAGTGATCTATGGAGATCCTCAAGTATAGGGCGAGGTGTTGGAACGCATGTTACGATGCTTGACCTTTCATGCCCTAATTGTCAGGAAAGAAAATCAAAAAGTGAAGGGGTGCAAGATGGTGCAAATGCCCACCTTGAGCCAATGGCTATTTCCATTGTTTTAGTGGCTAGGTGCTTGAGATAGAGATGGGAAGGGATCGGTCACACTTAGACAAACATAAGTGCTGACAGTCTTGGCGCACATTGGATTTGTTTTTATCACTATATTCCCTTTAAACTTGAACATCTGTGCAGTGGAAAGAACATTTATTATCTCCAAATAGCATCGCCCGTAAATATGTTTGTTGCTGGATCTTTGAACCTTCCCTATACAGGCTCAGCAGTTATACCATGAAAGGAAAGTTTGCCCGTTTTTGTTCTAAACGGCATTGACAGGATGCTACACGCCGCCCCATTATCATCAATCTGCAAAAATGTAGGTTAGAATGAAGAGCAATTTTATGGCAATGCAGAAGAAAAAGTGGAAAGGACGGATTGTTTAGAGTCTCTTCTTCCAGAGAGGAAAGATCCAACAGCAGCTTTATCATCACCCGGGAAAACGTTCCATAATTACCTGAAAACATAGAAACTCTTCATCATTGGTGAGTGATGACACAACCATGCAGAATGAGGCCTCCGAGGGACGCTTTGTGGTCCTCTGTATCAAAAGCACAAGAAAAAGGAAACAATGTTAGTTTTACTTGTTACAGATAATAATGGAACTTTGGGTAATCTCTTGTTACATATCGATATATAGATTGATACAAGTAACAGATGAGCTTTGCCTAGGGAAGAACTAAAAATCTAAGAACTATATGTACGAGTATTACACTCCACAACATGTGCAGCTTTATTGGAGTTTTTGATGTCGTTTTTTGAGGCAGAGGCACCGGTGGATCCAAAAAAATAAAATGCACTTTAGGTTGACACCCCATGTTGTAGGACTATTCCCCCTGGTTGGACTATTAGGCTGAGGCCCCACAATGTGGAAACGCAGCTTTTTTTTTGTTGCAGATTTTGCTGCGTTTTTTTTAAGCCAAAGACAAGAATGGCTACAAAAGGAATGGGAAATATATAGAAAGTTCTTATACTGCTACTGTCTGCTCAATCCACTCCTGGCTATGGCTCAAAAAACTGCAGCAAAATTTGCAACAAAAAAACCTGCATTTCTGCAACGTGAGGCCTTAGCCTTAAGGGATTAAAGTATTATCTTATGTTGCAAAAGCACAGCATTTTTGCTGCGGCGTTTCCGTGTTTTAGACTAGACTGGGCCGATCACCTGGAGGCGCTGCACAGAAAGGGCCACAGCAGACTCTACCTGCTCAGGAGGCTGAGGGCCTTCGGAGTCCAGGGGCCACTTCTTAGGGTCTTTTTCAACTCTTTGGTTGCTTCAGCCATCTTTTTCAGTGTGGCCTGCTGGGGGAGCAGTATATCAACCAGGGATAGGAATAGACTTGACAGGCTGATCAGGAGGGCCAGCTCTGTCCTGGGGAGTCCCCTGGACCCAGTACAGGTGGTGGGGGACAGAAGGATACTGTCCGTGGTGACCTCCATGCTGGAGAACAAATCCCACCCCATGTATGGGACCTTGATGGGACTTGGCAGCACTGTAAGTGACCGACTGCTTCACCCCAAGTGTGAGAAGGAGCTATCGCAGGTCCTTCCTTCCAACAGCAACCAGGCTGTATAATCTACATCAGACCAAGCGAAGACACTCCGCACAGAGAACTAATGATTATGACGATTTTTGTAATTGGCACTATATTTGCACCTCAAAAAGTTAGGTAAATGACACAGTAGTTTATGTGTTTGCACAAACAGACAAATAACACACTTTTTCCTGCGTAAAACAAGACGTCACGCTGTGGCATCAATGAAAAAATAAAGATGTAGAGAGGCAAAAATGGAAAAAAAATGTGACTTATTCCCTTACCATTAAGGGCCTAGTGATTGAGGGGTTAAATCCTTTTTCCTCCATGCACAAACCTGGAATATCACACCGTATAAACCGTACAATTGTATAGATATGTGAGTAAGCAGAGCCCATCCCTGAAATCTTTGCCACCCTCGACTTGTAGGAACCATCTGCTTATGATTGTATTGGCCGCTATTTCCATTACCTTATGGTCAGGGAGGGGCAAACAAAGTCCCAATTATAACGGCTTGTTCAATATCAATCAAAAACGATACGTTCATTAACTAACAGAGTGATGTGCGTTGTAGCACGACGTGAACGAATGGCCGCACTAAACAATGTCAGAACAAATGACTTGAAATTAAATTTGCGTTCCAAATACTTTGAAGACGAACTTGTAACAGATGGACAGGTAGAATTCCTGACGTCATCCATCGCTTGTGTAACTTGGCCGGATGCCTGTGAAGAACTGATGTGCACAGTCCTAGCTCTCTATATAACCAATATATAGTATAAGATATAAATGTATGTTGATATTTTTAGTTCCTGCACCCTGGCAAACAGCTGATCATACCAGAAACTTCTCTTGGTATGAAGCTGTTTGCCAGGGTGCAGGAGTGCCAGGGTGCTGCTGCTTACGCATTTGGAGCAATGACAACACTCTCATTGCTCCAAAGGGCTCTATTGCATGGAGGCAGCGATTCACATGGGAAAAACAACATTAGATTCAGGTGACCCTATGTATCTGCAGGGATGGGTTGATATACTGGGCTCTGGAAGTAACTATAGGGCATGTGGCAGTAGTAGTCGCGGCCAGGCCATAGACCCCCTGTACACAATGCTTATGTTTCATTTGGTACGTGAAATTATGTATTGATTTATTTTTTTAGTAATATTTAATTTTTATGGCATTTATTTGGGTTTGTTTCGTTTTTACCTCTTGCGGACCGTTGAAGTGGCGACCTAGCGGCAAATCCAGTAATTAAACTTCAATGAACTTCTCAGAAGGGTGCAATCCGTCCTTTTGTGAATGCAAAGCTCTGACAGCTGTGGTCGTAATGGGGACTGCCTAGAACAATATGGATATAATTTCTCACACTGCAATCCTCCCGAGGTGAATAAAAATATCATATTAACTACGAGAGTAATTCGGAGACTCCTGGTGTAACCCTCGTCCTCCGCGCTGGTGTCTCATTACAGTTGTATCAATACTATAATATACTATTCAGTGATCATATACTCTATATAGCTTGCAATGAGCGGCACAGTCCTAGCTCTCTACAACGTCTGTAATCCCCTCCGCATTAAACCTAAAACCTGCACTAAAACTACTGCTTCATGCCGAGAAGGTAAAACCCTGTAAAACACTTCTCTACCGGAATTTTTATGTCTGAAACATCTATTTGCAGCGGCTGATCTGAGCTTCAGTCTCTTATTACTACAATATAAGCTCAGGGTCAAACTTGACATGATCCTACAAATTCAGTACACAGAATGGGGGGCTTAGGGTCTACTAGTAAAATTCATTCTGGGGCCATTGTACAGCAACCTGCAGATATTGCCGGAGATATATGGTCATAGAGTGGAAGGAGGATGCTGCAATATGATTGGGGGCCCCATAGCCGGGGTCAGAGAGGGAGGATACAAGGTTACCAGCCAACACTATGAGATTATCATCATTATGGCAACTTTATCATACAGTGTTCTAGGGTGCAAAAGTCTAGACTTCCCTTCACCATTTCCCACGCTAGCTCTGTAACCTAATTCTCTGGCCTAGTGGCTCGTGGCCCCGGCTGCTCCCAACCACATATCAGCCCACCTATAATATATAACTGCAGAATTTCTGGGGATCTTCCAGATTATATATATCTATAATCTCTTGCGTCTGGGTAACATACTTTTTATGCATAATATAAAAGAAACATTTGGTAATATTAGGGGTCATTCACATGGAGGAAGTTGGCGCTGATTCCGGCGCGATAACTTGCATCAGAATCCGCACGGAAATAAAGCCTCCGCCTGGAACCCATGGGAGGCTTCTTTTCCCAATGAGTTCAGTGGGTTCCGTGCAGAAAACGGAACCCATTGAGAGGCTTTATTTCCGCGCAGATTCTAATGCAAGTTATCGCGCCAGAATCCGCGCCAACTTCCTCCATGTAAGTGTCCCCTTACTAATACTATTAAAAAGATTCTCTGCAAATTGAATAATGATGACCTATGCTTAGGATAGAGGAGGGTCTGTTTGTAGAGACCCTACTTAGGCGACATCATCACTGAATGCCCCGCACAGACCCGCACGTTATTATAGACTCTGCTTGGTGTTGCAACTCCATTGACTTACATAGGACTGAGATGCAAAAAGGCCATGTGACAAATGAATGTGAAGCAAAAGCAGCTGTTCCGTGCAGGATCCAAGGACTGGTCATCAATATGCATTATATCCATTTAATAGTACTGAACTCCATAGACAGGTTATTGACCCCTGGCCACCAGTAGATATTGTATTAATCTACTTATAGGCTAAAACATGACAATGACCGCAACATTCGATGTACCCTGTGTCTTGTGTTTCTTGCATTACTCGTATTCGGCATCTTATACAGACGGTGTAATATTTTGCATCACTTACGCACATTGCATCACATTTCTCTACTACGAAGACCGTTCTGTAGAACCACAAAACACCACAATAAAAGAAATGGCACCGGGCTCAATCCTAAAAAACAAAAGGACAAACCTAAGAGGAATTTAATAAAATAACACAGTCTCAGCAGTGAAATGAGTCAAGGTGATTTATAGTATAATGTAATGCTAAAACCATCCTTTTAGGGTCTTGAGAAAAACTTTGCACTTGAGCTATGATGAGAACTAGCTGCAATGCACCGACCGGAGCCAAGAATAATATAACATCACCGAGCAGACTTCAAAGAGTCCTCGCTCCTGTGCATCCGAGCCCTGCCAAAGCATACAGTGTAGGGAGGACCCAGCGCCGCAGCTGTTTGTAATGTTTGACAGGCTTCCTAGGAAATCTGTAATGCTGCATCTATCCACTAGGGGCATCCGTGTATTCTGCCCTCTAGGAGGGTAATTCATACGTATAGTAGAATATTTGGCTCTTTTTGGAAAACAGACTGACAACTGATTGGGAAAATACAATATTTTATGCCGATGCCATCCAGAGAAGTAAAAGATGTGCCGCACTCACCGACTATGACATTGACGTAAAGGTTTGCACGCTGTTCTGGGCATTACTTGCCAGCACTGAAATGGACCCTTTTGCCTGGATGAGTTAAGCCTCTAGAACTTACACCCCAATCCCACAGTCTACCCACCCACCCCAATCCCAATGGTCTACCATTATGTGAGTAGGGACAAGAGAAGGTACCGGTTCTACATACATCAGTTGTGTCCTATATATGGCCGCTGTCATCAGATGAGGTCACATGATACCGCCAACGTTACATAGTCCCTACATGTCGGACTCTATTCTGCAAGACATCAAAAGATTGCACCGGCTCCTACAACACTTTAGTTATGCCATTGGTTTGAACTTATTCTTGTGGCCCCATCTCATGGCCTACTATCAATTTTTCCTTACATTATAACTAAGGTGTGACTCTTAGGGACCGGGGCTCTTGCTAACAGTCTTGGGCTCCAGGCACTGGTTGGAGATTCGCCTGCTTTTAATGGCAGCAGTTTAGAAGAAGATGGCTACGAGTGCCACAGCGCCAACGCCAAGACTGCTGAGGAATCAGGGACCGATCAGGGACCAACAAGGTCGGCCTTGAATCATTTAACCCTTTTGACTCCACAGTTGTCATTGGCCATGCTTTACTATTGAAAATGGAGTCCCCAGGTCTTCCCATAAGACCTAATATTCTACCTGTATGGCTTACTGACTATATTGCGTTAAAAAAAATCCTGTTTCAAAGCATTATAAGAGTAATCCAATGATTCATGATTCTCCAAGTGGACAAAAAAAATTAAAAATAATAAAAGAGTATATATTAGGTAAAATTAAATAATTCTATATAATAATATAAAAATTAAACTTGCTAAAAAAAATAATACATATTTCATATCACTGCAACGATAAAAACTCATAGAATGAAAGGAACATGGTTTACCACAAAGTAAATCTGCAAAAAAACCATAATCCAAATAAGCAATATAGGACTGGAACCAGATCAAAATTGGAAGATCCGATGAATAAGAAACCGCACGCAACAGATGAATACAACGACTTAATTGAAAGTTCTAGGCACAACGCGTTTCGGCTTGACTCCGCCCTTCCTCAGGTGCACAATTCTTGACCGTCAGGTGATGGCTGGAGCACAGTCGGCTGTTCCGTCGGCCATTTTGTGGTGGTCTCCTGTAAGAAGTAGAAAAAGTAAGTAAGAAAGTAAATTAATTTACCAAACTTGCAAATTCTCTAGATTCAACAATTGTACAGATTTTCCAGTCCATAAAATACAGTGAAAAAGTATTTGTCTCTTACAATGAAATGTAAGCAAATTTTTATGGTTACTCTGATCACTTAGTGTACCTCCAGTTATCAACAAGCTTTCATAAGTACATATTAAGATATGAAACTTTGTAATATAGTTGACTAAAGTAATATGTTTCTCCTTATCAGTCTAGGAAAAGGGGGATTAGAAAAGACACTCAAATAATTGCTGCTGTTACACTCTACTATTCAACAATGCTAGGTTGTAGATAAGAGGCTACTAGTGCACAGAATGAGGCAATACATCAATTGTCTGCATTCAGACAAGTAGTTTGTTTTTGTTCTGACATAGACGGTCAATTATAGGACGTTATATGGATGGGTTTGCACCTTACCAAATTATATCTAATGAATAGAATTTATTATAGTTGTTGCAGAAACATCTCCAGGATTATCAATTAGTAATATAAGTGAGCTCAGTGTTATCTGTGTCCTAATAAAGGTTTAAATACTAAATCATGTTTCCTTCCTTTTTATGATGGACATTGGTTTTGCTTCGTCCTTATGGACCTTTGGGAAAACATTGACTATTCTCCATTTCACAATAATTCAGTAACATAAAGGATTCTGGATACTTCATGTTATACAACCACTATGAGATGTTCCACCACTACCATAGGTTATAATGTCCACAGAGTGCTCCGATCCGTGATGACATTTGTTGACTAACCACCAATGGTCGTCCACAGGACTGAAGGTTCATTAAAACAGAAATATCACTGCATAGGGCTTTACAAACCAGTCTAGTAACCCAGCCAAGAGTACTTAAGACTATACGGAATTTGAAGTTTTGCGTTGTACTTTTCGTCTTCCAGACATGGTTTTCCGAATGAGCAATGTCTCACTAACAGACCCCCCAAACAAGACTGTGGAAAGAACTGCACTTTACAGAACGAAGATACTTGTGACATCCTCATCCAACAGTTACTCATCTCTACTTAATGAAACAATCCAAGGCAAAGAACAATGTACCTTTTGGAAAAAGTGATTGTATTTAATGGCTTTGGATAAGAATGCATCCATTTTTTCCTAATAGTTATGGTTTTATGCTCCGTTAAAAAAAAAAATGCAAAACAGCCCACCTATGTTTTCCGATCACGTCCTTTGCATGGTGTTTATTCAGCCCAAGGTCTCCACCTAACATCATAGACACGTGGAGCTGTTATCCCTGGGAGAACTGGGTGACTCTAAGTCTTGGCATGTAATGTCTTCCACCTCCCCCGTCAATTGTACTGATGGTTTATTGAAGCATATTAGCTGGCTGCATAACAAAGGGATTGGACATTAAATTACAACTTTAAAGAATGTCTCTATTGACTTTTTGATGCCAGAGAGGGCTACAAAGCATAACAGGGTGTGATTCTGTATTCTTCATTGCTGGAGAGGTCTGGTAAGGGAAATATCTGCACCGTGTAGAACCAGTAGGAAAACTGGAACTCCGCTTCGATGGCCAAAGTGCATTGCTCAGTAGACGCGAGCTAAAGGTTATCTGTCTTTTAGGGTACACTTTCACATTCAGGGTGGAACCTTATGCCAAAGAAATTTGGAATATTATTTTACAAAGAACATTGTGTAGCATTGTCTTATCAAGTCCTTTTACCCCATCCTTATGGTTTTGTAGGGGCTCAGCAAGATGTGTCATTTGGTTCTGGATCCACTTTTCTTTCTTTTCCCCAAACATTCTAGGAAGTAGCAGGAATGACAAAGTATCACAATGATCCAAGAGCCGTTCTTTCCATTTATCTTGTGTGATGCCCATCACCTACAAGTCATATTAACTTCATATCAAGAGCTATTGTTGTGGGAATAATCCTCTTACATTTTAGGATAACCCCTTTAAGGGGAGTGTTACTACATTTCTTGTGTGACTCTAGGTAAAGCCAATAGTCAATTATTTCCTCCTTTTTACAAGTTGTTATTGTACGTTGCATATGTTCATGCTAAAACAACAAAAAAAAGTAAAGTTTTATACCCTTATTAGAAATTCCAACAGTGAAGCAAGGGTGAAGTACGCGCACATTGGGGTAGATAGACATACTGTTGTGGTTATGACTCGACTTTCATGTAAAATATGCCAAAATTGGACACATTTCATCAAATCTTTCAGGTCAACTTTTTCTGCTCAATTAAAAGGTTGCTTTAAATGAAAGGGGTGTGACTTTAACTAAAAGTGGGTGTGGTTTAAATGAAACGGGTGTGCCTAACTTAAAGGGCGTGGCTTTAACTGAAAGTGGGTGTGGTGTAAGTGAAATAGGTGTCCTAACTTAAAGGGTGTGGCTTTAACTGAAAGTGGGTGTGGTGTAAATGAAATGGGTGTCCTAACTTAAAGGGTGTGGTTTAACTGAAAGCGGGTGTGGTTTAAATGAAATGGGTGTGCCTAACTTAAAGGGTGTGGCTTTAACTGAAAGTGGGTGTGGTGTAAATGAAATGATTGCGACTTTAACTTAAAGGGCGTGGCTTTAACTGAAAGTGGGTGTGATTTAAAATGGAAGGGGAGTGACTAGCTAAAATTGGGTGTAGCTTTAACTGAAAGGGCGTGGCTTCAACTGAAAAGGGGTGTGGCTTCTTGGAAAATGAAAATTGTCAAAATTTAGGCCCATTTCAACCCAAGTGAGTCCACCAATAGGTTGTAATATTGTAGATTAGACATTCTAACAATGTAACAGTTTTATTATCCAACATGCACTGGTGCGGTTTTATAAGTGTGGGCCAATATATCTCTTCTACACTGCTTTATTGTAATCAATGTTCATTCATTACCCCTTTTTTTGCCCTCATATCATTGATTTGTATAGTATAAGACCCCAGTACACAATAGAACAGTTGCAGGAGTGATTTGGAGTGTCTGTCCTACGTCTATTAGCAGAACCTTGAACTTAGATTCTTAAACTTTGCACTGTCTCCCCTTGTGTCCTACTCTATTGTTACCACAAGGCACCGAGATCGGAAGCCTCCGTCTATGAAACATGGAGAAGGAAGATATTTTTTTGACGTGATTTCTTTAACGTGCGTGAATAGATGTGTTAAATAATAGTAGATGAATTGATGGCATGAATCATATTTAACAATATCCTCCATAAGGTTTAATTGCTGCGCATATTATATGCCAACTAGAAAGCAGAAAGCTTTCCAAGGGACTCATGAGAATGGGTTTAATGTGAGAGAGAAATGTCTTATTTGGCCCCTATCATCTTAGCTCGCGAGTAAAATAGTTAATGAAGTGTTAGAAAAAAGTACAAGAAATATACAATGCACCATCTGGCTCTGCCCGGACACATTTGTAAAGCAGCTAATTGTCTGTAAAGATACAAAGTTAAAAGGAAAAATAATAATAAAAATAAATGACTTGGAAGATGAGTGACAGAATGGAGTGGATGGAAGTAACGTTTACAAGCTAGAAGGGAACTGAGTGCGAGGAGCAAAGACTGGGGGGGTGACAGAGAATCTAGAATCTGATCATTTATAAATTCTTCTATTGATGTTACAATCCAGAATCTCGGTAGAATTCATTTACACCTACGATTTATCTAGCAGTGTCATAATCGAGAATCTGGGTGTCTTATATTATCATATGCTTGGTTCACATCTGCGTTCGGTATTTCGTTCGGGGAGTCTGCATGGGGAATACCGAACGAAACTGCAAGCGGTGTGCAGTGATAGCACACAGACACCATAGACTATAATGGGGTCCGTGAGCTTGCTGCGCACTGCCTGCACGGATCATGCGGACAGGAAAGTAGATTGTGAGCTACTTTCCTGTCCGCATGATCCCTGCGGAGATCTGGCGGCAAGCACAAGGACCCCATTATAGTTTATGGAGTCCGTGTGCTTTCACTGCACACTGCTTGCAGTTGCGTTCGGTAATCCGTTCCGGGTTGTCCCAGATGGAACACCAATGCTGATGTCAGGGGTGAACCATGGGGTTTTGCCGCCTGAGGCAGACGCCAGAAAGCCTCATCCCCCCCGAAGGAGGGGGCAGAGCGGAGGGGGCAGGGCCGAGCAGAAGGGGGTGGATGGGGCCGCGATAAGGGGGCAGGGCCTAGCGGAGGGGGCGGGGCCGAGCAGAGCGAGCGTCTTTAGCAGGCAGAGAGCAGGCACGGAGAGGACCTGCTCTCTGCCTGAGCGTGAGGGGCGGCCACTGGAGCAGCGCTGCTCCAGTGGCCTCTCCAATCCACTGCTCAGTGACGGTGACCCTAAGCCAGTCCAGGACAGCTTGTCCTGGACTGGCTTAGGTCAGCAAAAATGCCGCCCTCCCCGGAGCCCTGGCATAGCTGATGTGAACGAGGCCTTAATTGGATTCTAAGGAATTTCTGAACCCCCTTCGTTGTAGGTTGGTATTCCTACTTTGAGATAAGTAGATGAATTCTGTTCGATACACTCTTGGCTTTGGCTAAAAGACCCCGCAGCAAAATCTGCAACAAAATAAGCTGCATTTTTGCAATGTGGGACCTCAGAACTAGACAAATGTCTTCTAATATCAAGTCAAGATAAATGACTTGACAAAACAAGAACTTCATGTGATAGATTTGCTCCACATGTATATTTTATACGCTTGGCTGTAGTCGCTTTGCATTGGTGGCATCTCCTGTCACTTGGCTCATAAACATTCAGAACAGCTGATATATCCCTGGTGCAAGTATATGCGAATCCTACGTCTAGGTTAATGAATGAAAACGCTAAATAGAATAACAAAAGCAAAACTGCCGACAACAGCTTGCTGATGGTTTCCATGTAGAAACATATTTCTCTAAACTGATGCATCGAGTGTAAAAATATATGCGAACTGCCAGAAACAAAACACATAACAAAAATGTAATGAACGGCAATATAGAATGGAGGATCTGGCATGAAAGACGACTTTCCAGAGTGAAACTACCTTTCAACACCTCATTTGTGTAAGTGGCACATAAGGTTTTATTAATATGGTACATGGTTCCAACCCGAATCACATCATACGAGCGCAGCCCCATAAATGAATACCAGATCTACTAAAATCAATATATAAACTAATTCTGTAGATGTTATTGGCAGCAACAAACCATTACTAGACACTGGTGCTCCTCAAGCATCACCCCGCAATTACGGAGAAGTAAACTTACATGTCTTAAGATTTAGTACAGCCTTTGTAGTAGAGATGATGGGTCAGATAAGGGGAACTTCAGCCGAAATATACAGAGATCAGACTTCTCTAACCATGGGGGTCTGATGCGGCCAAGACACAGGTAATAGGATGCAAAGTGCGGAGGTCTAGGAGGAAGGTAGACCACATAGCAGGTGGAGTCCGATCACCTAAGACGCGGATGTTTTTGGTTTCACAATTCCGGCAGAGAAACTGGACAATTAAAAATGTCCAAGAAGTCTTGGCTTACAAATGAGGCCAAATATAACAAATATCCAACAGGAAGACAGTTTATAGCGCGCAAAGACATTACTGCTATTCATATATATTCACTACCCAATTTGGAAATGTTGTTGCAATGACTTGCTATGTAATATTGGATTGAAGTCTAAGTCCTGTGTATGAATGGATTATGCAACAGTTTATGATGCAACATTGTTATTGCAGTGACTCTAGCTGTAGGTGAGATAAAACACCTACTAGAAGCAGCAGCATCATTATTTCTTTGTCATGGTCTCTCTCTTACTCTCTGTTTTTTTCTGTAGCTGCTTCCTACCTCCTCCATTTTCCCCTGACAAATCTATAAATGTTTTACTAACTCCTCAGTAAAGCTGAAAATCCATATATTATAGCTATACTTATGTATGTGCTATTACATCTACAACGTGGGCCATATGTGTGGATACACCTGGATAATGCATGCCATTTGTGGTATATTAGTACATAGCAGGGGGAGAAACATGACAACACCCAGGGCCGCCAACTGCAATGCCACCATTTTGGATTCCACTTTACTTTTTTCAGTGGGAAGGGGGCCATGTGACACATCAAACACAATGAGAATTGCACAAGAAAAACAAGGGTGTGCTCATATTTAACATAGCTTTATTCAATATTGTTGTATTCGGTATCCGTTGTTTCAGGTGCCCCACATCCAGGATCTTCAAGGAGTATATCATAGTCTACAAATGGCCCCAGAGCTAGAAGTCCAAGAGACCTTGGGTGGATCCATATCTGGGTGTATCCATACTTATGGCCCACCGGGGTGTATCCATACTTATGGCTCACCCTGTATATCAGATTGTATGTTAATAGCTGAAATGAATTGTACTCTGCACATCCTGCCTGTATAAATATGCGACTTGATGTGTAGCAGACGCTCCATGTAAGGGGTGTACAGCCATGTTGCTAAACACGTTACTGATGAAAACATTACAATGACTTGATAGGTGAGCAGGAGCGAGCTCCGTGGGAATGTTGTTGAATAGCCTAGTGCAGATCGAGCCTTTGAAGCCGATGTACAATGAGCCATCTGTGATTTCATTCTTACTCCGGATTACATTGGATGCAGCTAACGCCATAAGCACCGAAGTCCTGTACACAGCCCGGGACCGCAGTCATAAATGTGCTGAAGCCTCACCAAATACAAAGTAGCAAAGTTTGCCTGATACGCATAGTAACGGAATCGCTAACAATGTGCCCTGATCGGCGTAGAGGTTCACGTCACATATTACAGCTACACGAAGGTATATATATATATATATATATATATATATATATATATATATATATAGAGAGAGAGAGAGAGAGAGAGAGAGAGAGAGAGAGACACATGGAACTAGAAATCAGATATTGTCATATATTCAGACTTCCTTATTGTATACAATAATAGAGCAAACAAATATAAGAAACATTGTATTCTATCTTATTAAAGAAAAATGCTTCCTCCTTCCATGTATCTGGATCATTTTTCTACATGAGTAGAAGCTGAGTGAATAAGGAGAGAAGATGACAGTGGTAAAGAGTAAGGTTGAGCGATCCTGCCTAAAAAAGATCAGGAATGGAATTCCGATCCCGATCGTTCAACCCTAGTTACCTGCACAGACCCGCTGCCGCTCCCTGGAGCTCCTGGCTGTTGTTCTCTGTTCTCTCCTCTCTCATTCACACACTGTCAGAGCACCGTGCATGCTCCCGCCTCCCTAGACTAGGGTTACTGATGCTCAGAGTAGGCGGGGCTTGTTGTGGCTTAGGAGAATGTGGGCGGGTACAGGGCGGGGAGACGCGATTGATTCACTAGGGAGGTGGGGCGTTATGGCGCACTGCCGGCGTCTGAATGAGAGAGGAGAGAAATGGACAGAGAACAATGGCGCGGAGCTCCAGGGAGCGGCGTACACATCGGAAGGGGAGGCAGTAGCGGTTCTGTGCAGGTAACCGGACAGCAGGTGGAACTAAGTAGCCGGCGGATTTTTTAATGACTACACAGCATGGAGTCCAAAAATTGGATCGGAATTGGGATCGGGATCAGAAATCAGATTTTAAAAACGATCCTGAAATCTCAAGATCGGCTCAACTCTAGTAAAGAGACTTCATTGAGCCTTATACCTGGAGATCAGAAATCCTAGAGAGTTAAGAGCGCACTGAACGTTCCTATAATATATTCATTATACAAGACTAAGCAACAAAGGTCTCTAGGACGCGCTCCGACACGGGCATTGGCTTACGGGAGACATAAATCAACAAGATTTTAGCTAATGACTGTAATTTCATTATAGCATGAAAGGATCTCACGGAACATTAGTTACTGTCAAACATCACCTTGGTGACTAAGAACATGTGGAATATATGGATTAAAGCCTAACGCACGGCATGGTTGACATAAGGAATAAAGAAAACCGCCGGCGAGCGGCAGGTGAGGCCACGTGTAAATGGGGGTGTCTCAACAAAACCCAGAGGCGGCACACAGAGATGAAAACGGGATATTTTATACCGAGAGCCTTAAGAATGCAGAATGCAGTGTTGCCAATTTCATATATTATAGGGAGGCGTCCTTCATTCCGTCCACCGCTCAACATGACACGGTGAAGGATGTTTTTGAAAACAGGTTAAGAGGAAAAAAAAACATAGGCAATAATTCGGCTCTGTTCCCACTAGTCTTCATCGTCTGCGTCACTTAAATGGCCACTGGCCATGATTTTGGACTGTATTGGACACTGCATGGCTGCTAAGGTGCAGAAGTCACGGGAATGATACCTGGAATGTCAATGGTAAAGGACAGGCAGGCACCAAGTGGCGGAGACCAAAGTGTGTGTGGGGGGATTTAAAGGGTTAATGATTGGATTTTGATCATTTATAGGACTATATCATTGACGTTTTTGAATTCGCAGCTTCTCCACTGTGGATTTTTTCTGCAATGTGTGGATGAGATTAGCCAGAATCCCATCCATTTTGCAGGGACTGTAAAACGCAACATGTGGCTTCAGCCTAAGTCCTGAGCAGCTCCACTAACACAGTTAAGATCAGCCCCAGCCTCCATATATCTAATACACTGAACACCATGGAAAGCTTATAAGGCTCGGGCCCCACGTAGCAGCAAAAATCACTGCGGGAAAAAAAACACTTTTTATTTGTGACTATGTGCACCCTTTAAGTGCATTACCAGCACCCACCGATGTAGATTGCACTGAATACATCACAGTTGCATGACCATTCTAGTTCTGCTACATCTGTATTTCTGCCGTTTCCCAATTTGTGAAGCACAAAGCAAATCCTTATTGCTCCTTGAAAATGAAACGTAATTGCAGAGTAAATTGCAGGGCGCACCCAAGACCGTTCCTTCTGTTCTTTCTTAGAAGTTGAACATCAGACTCAGTTTGATTATAGACATTCTTCTACAGGCAAGGAAAAAAGATGTCTACTATAAAATACATTCATTGATGTCATGTCCTGACTTCAGGGGGATGTTTTCAGTATTTGCAGGTACCCATTACACTAGAAGAGATCACATATGGCTGCAGATTATTACTAAATGTGATTGCAGAAATAATTGGCGAACAATGGGATCAAAAGCAGAAGCCTATCCGAAATGACATCTAATGCCGGGCACCATATCTTCCATAATAGACCTTTACTATAATGCTATTATGTTTGTCTGACAGTAATCCTTTTCCTGCCAAGAATGTGTCTCATATGTCCTGGCAAGGAAGCCCTTCAGTAGCCGAGGACGTATCTAACAGGTCTTTGCTGCTAAAGATTCCAGGTCAGGTTACGGCTTTGAAACAAGATCGGGGTCATAGCTGTAGACGAGGTTGTAGTAGGAATTGCAGATCTCCTATCAATGAAAGAGCGGGCAGATCCATTAGATGTTAGATGAAACAATGGTTCACGGCAGGGGGCAGACAGGTCCTAGTAGTATATGGTGGAGGCTAAAATATTGCTAAAACCTTCATTTATAGCTGTGATCCATTAAGGGAGTGGGTGTCCAGTATGCCAAGGGCACACAACAAGGCTTATAAGGGGCCTGTCCAATGGTGGCTTACAACCTATTAGTGACGCCCATACAATTAAGTCAGATGGATTATATACATACGTCTCACAGACAAGAGCAATTTGAGGCCATCTGTTAGCGTGCCTGGTTTGGCTTCCAGGTGAAAGGGAAGAATTGGCTTTTAAAACAAGTATTATCCCTTTATAGGAGTAGTCGCCACATCATGTTGGAAGCGGAGGAGCGGCAATTACAGAATTTCAAGAAAGAATTATTTTGCACTGTAAGGGTGCCTGGACTAAAAGCGGAAAAAGCTGGAATATATTCGGAAATGGATAAGATTCTCTGCATTTTGGAGACAAGACAGACCCTGGATTATCCTGGCTGTTATCCCTGTTTGGGAGCAAATGCCACAGCAACAGAAGATGTTCCAGCTTTTCCACTAGCAGCCAAACCTGGCATGCTAACAGTTGTTGAATGGAGCCCTGATGGTGGTTGGCATTTGCCAGTGCCTGTTGAGTACCGGAGTCCACCATTATGGTTCTGTGAACTGCGGTTTTTACGGCAATCTTTATTATTTTTTCACTATTCCCTCTTCATGATCTTCATTAGAGAAACGCGTTGAGTTATTTTTGTATTTACCCCACATCTAGATCTTGCTTTCCTCATGTGAGATCTATTGCAATTGGAATAAGCCTCATGGGACTTTTTTTTTTTTGCCTTCCTCAGGATCAACACTGTAGGGATTGTAAGGTTATAGGTTGGTCTTGATGAACTGATGTCTTCATCCAACCTCATCTACTATGTAGGAAACATAGAAAGCAAGACAATGACATATATAGACCACTTAGCACCAACCCCACCGTGCATTTCGGTGGATGCTTCACTCCTAGAAGCCACTGGACAGGCCCGGGTCCTGTTTGTTGCACCAATTCTAGGCTCATTAATAAAACGTATAGGTCTTTGGAGGTCACAGATGGTGTATGGGTATCATCCTTGAGTTGTCTGTGCTGTTTTCTCAGTAGGTTTTACCCAAATCTAATTGTACCAATCTTCTTCCAGCAATGCCTATCCTGCCGGCCAGTGCAGCCGCGTATTGCTCCTCTTCATGTGACCATCTTCGGAGTTGTGCAGCTGTAGCATTCCTCTCTTCTGGAGAGTCGCTTCGCTCGGTTTCCAGCACATGACCATCATGCTAATTAGGTTTGAGCTGGACAGCAAATTAAACTCACAAATGTCTCTTCGGGGACTCTATTATTTTCTGAAGCTTTTAAATGTAAATAACATTTTCTTCAACCATTACCGTTTCCCCGCGGAGCGCTGAGTTATCCAATTTCACTTAGTTGCTACAATTTGGCAGAGACAGCAATTCATACTATTATGGATGACACTGAGCTACGTTCTGGACTGAAAGAAAAATAAGCCGGGCTACCTGAAAATGAACATCTGTTAACTCATTTGACTCCTTTTATTGCTGAGATATCAAAAAAGTTACATTTTATCAAATTATTGTCTTCCATAGTGTAAACTATAGAGGAGCCATCTGTACGGCAGATCTAAAGACAAGTCTATGGCGTCACTATTTAAAGGAGAACTACGCTCCAAAAAAACCTTTAGACTACTATTAAAGGGATTGTCCGATTTCAGAAAAAAAAAAATATTGTTTGTGTAATGGAAAAGTTGTCCAATTTTTGAATTCCTCAAAGCATTCTAGATCTCTGTTCGCTGTGATTCATTGTTCACTGAAAAATGGAAACCAAATCCGCTTAAAAATGGGTTACCCGCAGACCCCATAGATTATTATAGGGTCCTCCAGGTTCCTGTTTGCAAGACTTCTCGCTCTGCATTTTTCAAGCGAAATGGGGGACAGAACCCCCGAACTGTCACCGAACGCAGGTGTGATTGTAGCCAAACTATCAATCCATTTAACTATTCTAGATACTTGTCTCATCCATCTCTAGTAACAGAAACCATTGTATGTCTTCACCTCCTGAGGTCAACACCATTTTAAGAATAAGACAACATTCCCCGCACCATTGCACAAAATTATTCACCAGCTCCTTGTTGTCCTGATCATCCCAATCAGTAACACATCCAATCTATTGCCGATCGGGATCCGATCTTTCCCGCTCCCGATCACTCAACCCTAGTCGATGCTTCTCTGTGGGAAAAGTCACTTTTAGGGTTGAGCCGATCTTGAGATTTCAAAATCCGATTTCCGATCATTTTCCAGCCGATCCCGATCGTGAAATTTGCTCGATCGCCGATCGGGAGCCGATCTTTTTCCGATCTCGATCGCTCAACTCTAGTCAATGGATGTCTATAAAAAAACTGTATGTTTGTATCCGTTTTTGGAAAAGGAAAAATAGATTTCAGAACGGACACAAGCAGATTACCAACATCAACATCAGTTTTTGAGGATTTTGAGACGGTTTCAAAAATCTATCTCTCTATATATCTCCTATCTATCTATCTATCTATCTATGTATCTATCTATCTATCTATCTATCTATCTATCTTTGCACTACAGTATTTTCCCCATCTATTTTCGTGCGTACAGTAAGGGATCTTTTCCGTAGACTGTGTTGCCTTTAAGTTTCCCGTCTTGCCACCCTCCAGCTGCAGCGTGTGACCTCTTGATAGAAACATGGCAGCTCAGCTGATCCAAAGAAAATACATCTTGTCTCCATGCCATTTCTACTTCTCTTGTTTCATATTTCAGAGATAATTCCCTCTGGTCTTTGGACTTAATTGGGGCAGTAAAGACAAGAAATATTACTCTTTGCTTTGAGCACATTTTACAGGGTCTGCCGTTGAATAGGAAAGCAAATCCGTGTATTTTGTTGGTTTTTTTGTCAAATAATTTGGCAGATTATACGCAATTAAAATGTCAAAATATATTATATAAGTCTATAGATTTTTAAAAAATATTTTCTAGGAATAACAACATATGCGAAGGACACGTAAAAAAAAAGATAAATCCATAATTCAGTTTTTTACTGTTATGGATGAGCAAAGTTGAGACTCGATTCAGTACTAGGCTCAATAGAATAAAGTTCTTAGTGAAATCTACAAACATGAGCACAAGGTTCTTAGTATTCCTATTACACAAGTCGTGTAAGCCCACAAGCCGCTTCTCTATGACCTGTAGAGTGAGTGCCGCAACACATGGCAATTGCCACCACTGCAACACAGTGTCTACAGGGCGAGAGATCCAGCAGCCCAGGGACACCCCGGCTATAAGGCTAAGCCCCCTGGTTTTGGACCCCACCACCTCACAGGCACAGAACCACAGCAATGAGACCATTTGGTAAGGTGAACTTTTTGAGATCTATTCACTTGGCACGGTGCTTATTGTTATAGTAGTGATTTGCCTATTGAATGATGTCACCCAGAGCCTGGGAAAAGGGGTGCTCCTGGACTATGGGTGCCCCTGTGGGGGCTGAGCTGCAGTGGTTGTGGTCACCATGCAGCACCACACCCAATAAAGTAGGGACCCACTATACAGAGGTCACCATGAAGTGGCTAGTGGGCTTATACACACTATATACTAAGAACCTTGTGTTCAGGTTTGTAGATAGAACCATAGATCAATGTACAATACTGGGATGTGCAGTCGGTGTTGTAACAATGCTAGTTAACAGATCTGGAGTCCAAATGGTGAGGGAAATGGTACAGTACTTAAATAGTAAGAAATGTAATATAAGCACCTCAGAAGTAGAAGAAACCGTGGTCAGACGTTTGCAGAGATCGGTAAACAGGGGTAGTAGATCAGTCGATTGCAGGAATCCGTACACAGGAGGAACAAATCAGCCGTAGTCAGACGTTTGCAGGAATCGGTACACAGGGGTAGTGGATCAGCCATAGTCAGACGTTTGCAGAAATGGGTACACAGGAGGAGTAGATCAGCCATAGTCAGACGTTTGCAGGAATTGGTACACAGGAGGAGTAGATCAGCTGTAGTCAGATGTTTGCAGGAATCGGTACACAGGGGTAGTAGATCAGCCATAGTCAGACATTTGCAGAAATAGGTACACAGGAGGAGCAGGTCAGCCATAGTCAGACGTTTGCAGGAATTGGTGCACAGCAGGAGTAGATCAGCTGTAGTCAGACGTTTGCAGGAATGGGTACACAGGAGGAGTGGATCAGCCATAGTCAGACGTTTGCAAAGTTTGGTACACAGGGGTAGTAGATCAGCCATAGTCAGATGTTTGCAAACTTCGGTACACAGAAGCAGAAAAGTAGTGATGAGGTTCAGGGCAACAAGGATCAGACAGCCAGAATAATCAGGCACAGGATGGAGTAAGCTGGGAGTCTATATAGGACTAGCTAAACTGTGATTGGCCACAGAACAGGTGATCTCCATAAACCAATTACTGCAATAGAAGAGACCAGACCAGGCAAGGCACAGAACAAACAGGCTTCTAAATAGCATAATGGTCAAGGCTGCAGAGCAAAGCCAGGAAGTCATGGGTTCAAGACCCAGTGAATTCAGTTCATGACAGGTGCCTTCTTTGCTTTAAAGTTTTATTTGTAATAGATATGGAGGCACATATGTGGAAAAGTGTTATGGAACAGGATCCGTAGGCTTTCCTGAGAAGGTTACTTTATAGGTTGCTCGTGAAGGATGCAATTGTAGGGGAAGATGTATGTAAGCCTTACATAAGTCCAAAGAAAAGGCAAAAAGGACGGCACAGGAAGCCATACATCATAATCGCCAAGTGCCACAATTTTTAGGAAACAATTCCAGCAAATTTGGACATGTCCTGGCTCAAAAATTCCAATTTTCTAGATTTCTAAATCGCTACTTCTATTTATAGATAGAAGGGCCGTAGAGAGTTCTAACCACCGGACTTATCGGCAACAGGATCAATGATGGCGGTGTGAAGGTCGTGCGGCGGTAACATTACACTTTGTTTGGGCTCTTACCTATATGGATTCTATAACAATATTATTAAGCAATGCTGAACATGAATTGAACCATCTGCTCGGAGCCTTTTTGGGTGAGTGTTTTGCTGGAATATCCCCTTAGAAATGTTTTCTTAAAATTTGTTAAAACAAGCAAGGTCTACCCACCCTCTTATGTCTTGCTCAGCTGGTGCATGTCCAAGTATGACGATTCCACTCATCTGGTTTGGATTAGGGTGAGGCGCTTTGCTGTGACAAAGAAACTTAAAGTCATAACAAGCCAACAAACTGTGTTAGCATGTGTAGAGCGGCCACAGATGCCACGGCGTAGTCCTATGGGAGAAGCCAAGTGCGGGGAATGCTATTGTCTGGAGGTGAATGCATGACTTGGTTTCTACAGAATCTTACATACCAAACAATTACGGCCCAGAATCCGCAGTCATACTTTCCTCTCGCTTCTAGAGACCGCACGTGTTTGTCAACTCTCCACAATTTGATGGAACATTACATCTGTCCCGAGATAAGTGAGATGGCCGCGAGTGTTGCGGGTACAGTTTCTTTTTCTTCAAAATGCTACAAGATATGTTGGAAAAAAAAACGAAAATCGCTTTTTATGCAGCCAAAATAACCTCATTGGAATATTGGAGTCTTCTAAGAGCAAATCCGTAGACATACAAGGAGAGGTTCGATGCTTCCTGGGGGGGAAAAATATATAAGTTTTTCCAATTTACCACTGTAATTCTTCCTTAAAGTCGGGTTCACACAGATGTTTTTTGGACCAGATTTTGAGGCGGAGGCCAACTTAGAATCCGGTCTAAAAAACGGCTAGCCGCGACTGGATGCCGGTGTAATACATTGGCATTCAGTCGCGGCATTCCACTCCAGATTAGGCCCAAATGATTTGGTCTAGTCGGACGGGAGTGTCACACCAAGGACGCTGCGGTGGATTCCGTAGCAGAATCAAGAAAGGCCATGTTGCTTTTTTTTTTTCCACGAGCTGGAATAAACCATTCATGGAAAAAGTAATCCATTGAATTCAATGGGAGGCGGTTTTTTGAGCCAGATCTTGATGCGGATTCCGTGTCAAAATCCGGCCCAAAAAAACCCGTGTGAACCCAGCTTTAGAAGTACACTTCTAAAGAAAACTGTCCAGAGATGGATCTCTAGGATAGTAGGTTATACATGGAAGGTTCCTGGGGAACTCATTGATCACGGGCATGCATGACTACTCTGCCATTCAAGCTCTTCTGGAATGGGGATTCAGTCTCCGCACGAGTCATACAGACAGAAAAGTAGATCGTGAACTACTTTTCCATCCACATGTTCCATGCGGACACTGCATGGAAAGCACACGGACCCCATTATAGTCTATGGGGTCCATGTGTTTTCACTGCACACCGCTTGCCAATGCGTTTGGTAGTTCGTTCAGGAAGGGGGAAGTCCCCATGTGAACTACTGGATGTGAACGAGCCTTCAGTTTTCAAAGTTCTTCTTCTCCTCCCACTCCCTCTCCATAGAGGTCTATTGTACAGATTTGATCAGTGAAGGAGCAGATACTTTTCTTATATGAACGACATAAGACCTCTATATAGTACCTGAACTATGAATTTCTGGGAAAAAAAAAGCGAAAACCTTTAGTTACACTTTAACACACTGGAATTGTATCATTGAACATAGAAAGGCGTTCTGCACCTTTGTCACCAAGTGAATAGTTGGACAAGTTCACATGGGTATCCGAGGATCTGTGAAACATATCTTTGGTGCACTACCCTTTATTGCATCAAACGTTCATAAAGATGGCTGGAGCGGGGTAGAAAAATGTTCTATAATTCATGCCAAAAAACATGGCATGGGTTATATAAGACGTGTCCACCATCTCCTGACTGTCAGCCCTAATGGGGAATGAATTAAAACTTGTTAATAAATTATCTGTGATTGCCTTTCGGGTGTTCTTTCTTTCTTTCTTACTTTTTTTTTGTAAATTAAATGAAAAAAAGAACTTAAAGGGAAAATGGAGAAAAATACCCATTGTCTTCATTCACAGACGTTGCAGGAACTTGATGAACATTACCAAAAAATTTGCCCCGCCATATTGATAGATAATGCCACATAGTATTACATAGTATTTTTGTTTGCAGATTTGTTTCAAATCATCTTACCCTAACACAATGTAGCAGAGTGCGTCTATCCAGCAGCCACCTCCTCCCCCTTCCTTCTCCATAGACGTCTATGTAATAAGCTTGATCAGTGGAGAAGAAACTTATCCTACTAATCCTACTAATATTATAAATGTGAAAGTTTGGATGTTTGGATGTTTGTTACTCAATCACGCAAAAACAGCTGAATGGATTTAGCTGAAATTTGGCACACAGATAGATAGGAACCCCGATTAAAACATAGGCTACTTTTTAACCCGGTAAATGACGTCGCTACATGATCGTTAAGCACAAATTTGCACACACACTACGTTTGAGGACCTTTGATGATGTCATCACAGGCCCTTAAGCCGTCCCATAGGATCATGCTATGTGGTGGGTGGAGCTACACGCAAATTTGGGGACAGGGATAAACAGAAGGGAGCCAGACAGTGTGAAAGCTGAAGAAAATGGACTCTCATACAAGATCAGGACACTACAGAACATGCAGGCTGTGTGTGGCCAAGAGGAGAATATTGGCTGCAGAGTTTCAGTAAGTAGGACGGGGAATCTGTTGTTCTGCTTTGTATGGGGGAGGGGGGAGAACTGTTGTACATTTCAGCAACATCCGTTCAGCCGTGTCTAACACAGAAGCTGCTCAGACACTCTCACACAAATTTGCAGATGTAGCAGAGCTGAGGCAGCTAGAAGTTTGTGTGTGTAACACTGGGGACCTGTGGTCTTCGGACTGTGCTGCGGGGAGGGAAGGGCGAACTGTCTCAAATTTCACCAGCAGCCATTCAGCCGTGTCAAGCACAGACACTGCTAGGACACTCAGAGAAGACAATCCCTTTGATCGAAATTGCCTGATGTAGCCGAGCTGAGGCAGCGCGGTACCACAGCTTGCTCTGCTCTCTATACGGATGTGCAGACAACTGGGGCTGCTGTGCATATGCACATATGTAGCAAAGCCGACACGTGGACACAGGCGGATCACCGCCAACCACATTTGGCTAGTTATTAGCGCCTCATCAACAACAACAACAACAACGGGCAGAAGCTAGTTTATTCAATAAGATCAATTACAAAGTTTCTTAAATGTATCTTTATTATTTATTTATGCAAAGTAGATGAATGTATCCGTGTGCATTTTATATTTAACTGTATGACCCTAGACATGAGGCGTCTTTCAATACGGTGTGTACAGCCGCGCATAAACTTTGTGTAACTCTATCGTTGTCACGCTAAATGTAACATTCACTGCATGGGTTGTTTACAGATTTTTGTAAAGAACCGTAAAAACCACTTGAACCGCTGGAAATATTATTTGCATTCTGTAGAATCCAAGATGCAGATATGTGGCGAGATAAACAGACAAGAATGCTTCAGCGCTCGACGTTTACGAGGGAAGAGGACAAGCCAGTTAAAAGGTGTTGGTTTTGTAACAGTTTCCATTCTCCTGAAATACGATGTGCCAATCAAGCCGAATATTGCATGTCATGGGATAATTTGCTCTTTTTCCTGGCGATGAGATTTTAAGGGAATGATTGTTAAATTTTTGCATGCTAGCACTGGGCGCACAGTCCTGTTCTATAAAAAGCTCTTTTTTTGTATCTTGATAATACTTTAGGCACAAGTCAGAATCACGCACTGCTGTATAAACTGAAAAGCAAAGTGATACCTTTTATATGGAGGATCGCTTTTGCCAATTTCGTAAATTTTTATACTGATTGAATTCATAAAAGTTTACTGACAACTACATTATCTGAGCTGGCATTTCGGAGTCTCGGCAATGAAAGACGCCTGGCGCGAAAAGAAGAGACGAGATGAGCAATTAGAAGAAGATCTACAAATTCTACCTGTCATTGTAACGTGTGAGTTATTACGCCGTCACGAGGGCCAAGATATTTAGACTTTTACGGATCGTGTAAAATTGTGGGCCCTGTGCACCTTACCACCCTCCAAATCTAATGGTACAAAAAGTTGGCTGAGCCTTCCAATCTGGCTGGGATTACACAACTAATGTGTACAGAAGATCCAGCACTGTCCATCCAGATATTATAGGAAAGATGAACTGGGATGGGGATGCCAGAGGTGTCTAGCAGTTGCCTAATAACTTTGCAAGCTCAGATGGGAAATGGAGAACTAAAGTTGGAGATGAGCAAACCAGTTTGTAAAAAAAAACTGGATTCGGTACAAATTTTTCCAAACTTTTTTCAGTTCGATTCACATGAACAGGTTAAAATGGCATCTGTCATATATAAACAGACAAGAAGGATCACATAACCTTAGGGATTAGGAGAGTTTTTCCATAATTCCCCATATTAGCTTCATGATGAGACAGCAAGGCTATAAGTCACAGGTCATTGATGATCTAGGAGTGTAAAAAGCTCAGGCAGAAAGAGAAAGTGGGGAGAGATTAGACAGATAGGAACATCTTGTACTAAGAGATAGGAAATAATACAAAGAGAATACAGTGTAGGTTGTAGGGAAGCGTAGTACTTTGGATCAATATAGAAGATTTAGTTGATAGAGAGAGATAGGGTAAGAGACTGAGTCATTCTGTCTGCCTATCTTTCACATTGTTAGACCAGCAGCCCAGGTTGTGTATGTCAGGGAAGTCATACGTTGTGTATGTCAGGGAAGTCATACGTTGTGTATGTCAGGGAAGTCATACGTTGTGTATGTCAGGGAAGTCATACGTTGTGTATGTCAGGGAAGTCATACGTTGTGTATGTCAGGGAAGTCATACGTTGTGTATGTCAGGGAAGTCATACGTTGTGTATGTCAGTGAAGTCATACGATAGTGTCACTGTGCTGCAGCAGATGCTGAAATCTCAATCACAATTCTTATTCAAAACATTTAAATTCTTCAAAAACATTTAAATTCATTCTGTGCTTTGTTCAAGACCTAGAACAACTTAGTCACACTACTCAGCACAACTTTTCAAGGCAATTTACACTTCTAGTTTGTATTGAACCGATTCAGACAGAAAGTAACTTTTGGTTCAAACCGGTGAAATCTGAACCAGTTCTGAATGGTTTGTTCACTTGTAGATATCTATATTTTTAGGCTCAAATTTATTGTGATTTCATATAAAGCGCAGGCTAAAGAGAACAACATCATGGAATAAATTGTTTGTATGTCGCACTTTATTGATCTGCCACACTAGACATGGAAAGTATGGAGAGTATGGAAAGTATTTCCAATAAACTAAGACCGGGGCCCCAAGGGACGGTAATGACACAGGAAAAATCGCTACATTTTACAGTAAGTCCATAGTGGATGGGATTCTAGCGAATCCCATGCCCACTCTGTAGTAAAAACCACGGTGCGAACACGCCACGATTTCCAAAACCGGCGCGATCAATTGGTCAATTATATGTACGGAAACACCGGCGGTTTCCCCATAGATATAATTGTAACAAAATCTGCAGAGGAAAACTTGGTGAACTTTCTGTTTAGAGCGCTGCGGGAAGAACCGCGATGTGTTGCCGCCGTAGTTTTCCCTGCAGCACTTTTTGGCTGTGGGTCGTCCCGTGGGGCCTTAGCCTCAAACATAGGGGATAAACCTTGGACTATATACAGTGTAGTCCAGCAGGAACCATATAGGTTCTATGCTAAATTTCTATAGTTGGTAAGATACAAGTATTCGGAACTGGTGTAATTGTTGGTTTGGCTATTAGAACATTTTTCTTTTTGACTACATGGGTACAAGGTTTCCTGTTATTGCAAAATGTTGAAATATTAAATATAGGAACTTCTTTTCTTAAAACATATTTTATTAAAATTTAGGCAATCTACCCGGAATGAAATGTACAAAAGTCCAAAAGGAAAAAAGAGAAGACAATGGGAAAGGAAGATAATACTAAAAGGAAGGGAAAAAAGAAACCCCCTTTTCTCTCCCACCACCTAAATCCTGATATAACGGGGAAAACCTATTAAGATTGACTGTGGTCTCCAAAATCTGTCGGATGTTCCAATGCCAAAATGGAAATACCAGGTAGGTACCAGTATATTTCCATTATAACTCAGGCCTGGAAACTGGAGTGAGCCGGGACAATACGCCCCCTTGGGCTTGAGGTGCATTTTTTGCCCTAAATGTGCACCACAATATCATCCCTCTAGTTTTCTGGCATAGAGGCAATATGCTTTAAACAATGGCATGTTACTATATAGTTGGTTCAAAGGTACGATGACACCTGAATGAATGGAAACGATGGATGGGAAACCATTCTGGATGTGGCAAATCTGTGTGGAGTGCTGTTTAATACAGCGGCCATTGTGAAAGCCACCATCTTTGAACAGCGATTTTTTTTTTAATGGGAAGGGGTGCATGTGATATAGGTGTGTGATAGTGAGTGTAGAACAGATTCTGTGTTGGACCTGTCAAAAAGTGGATATTGCGTCCTAGTCTCTACCAGAAACATAGGTTACATGGACCACTTCCAATTTGAAAAAATTGACTCCGTTCCATTGGCATGGGGTACATTCCTAAAAACAGCCCTTAAAATATACAGTAACTTTCAGTTGGTATAATACAATGTTGAGTTGTAAGTAGAGATGAGCGAACAGTAAAATGTTCGAGGTTCGATATTCATTTAGAGTAGCCCCTCAATACTCGAATCGAATATCGAATCCTATTACAGTCTATGGGGGGGGAAATGCTCGTTTCAGGGGTAGGCAACATTCGATCAAATTATACTTACCAAGTCCACGAGTGAGGGTCGGGCTGGATCCTCCGAGAAGTCTTCTCCTTGCAGCGTCCCCGCGGCGTCTTTCGGCTCTTCATTCACTCTGCCAGGCATCAGGCCGGGGCAGAGCCGACTGCGCATGCCCGCACTACAAGCTGGTTAATACACTGCATGCGTGTAACATGTACATGACCTATGCAGTATAAAGAAGGAAGGAGATACCGAGATCCAGACCTACCTATTCATTCCTATAAGACAGATCAATCTATCCAGATTTTTTATTACCAGTTGTTAAACTGTAACCAGCGAGTTCTCGAAAAAGACAAAAAAATTTTTTTTACGTCTTTTGTGATAAATCATATTTTATTGAGCCAACAAACCCCTACTATCAGAACGCTCGCCCACACCTTTGTCTCATTTTTTCCATGTACTAAAACCGTACTCACATGTATGTCATTAATTAGAGAAGTCAGATTATCTCCTAACAAGTTCTTGGACTTAATTTGAAGTCAGTGAGAAATGTGATTTTTGGTTCCGGCTGAGATGTCCAGATAACACCAGCTGTGGTCTGAGCAAAACATACAAAATAATTCATACGGAAGATGGAAAGAATGATTCGAGCTGTAAATTCTGAATTTTATTTGGAAGCTTTTTTAACTCCGATCAGATTAGTTCGGCTTTGTTCACACCATGTTTTATCTAAACAATGGCTGCCTTTATAACGCAGGACTCAGGTGCCCCATAGTGATGACGATATCAATGTCATTGGATTAACCCTGAATAGAACTTTTCCTGTAAAAAGTAATAGGGGTGACTTGTGAATAGGTGAGGGTCCTGACTGCCACCGTCTCTGGTGGTGAGTCCATTATCCACCTCTGAATGGTGCAATGGTTGTACATGCGCATGGGACTGTGGGACAACATTGTGAGTGGTGCCATTTCCTTATTGCTGGCACTCAGCCTTACTAAGTAGGACGACCACAGTTACCCAGGATTACCAGTCATTTGGTCATAAACACGGCCTTTGACCTTATCAACAATGGAGTGGATGTAAGTCCGCATTACCATCACCAGGCCTGTACAACCTTCATGATACCCATCATACTACTCTGTGCTGCTCCCAGAGGCGTACCTATATGGTGTACAGTGGTAATAATGGCTTTTGAGGACATGGAGTCTCAGGAGGTCCAAAGACTTGTCTACAACATGGGAAGATACCAGTATTATAGAAAGCACATGGTAAGTGGGGGCCATTTACAAATTTTGTGTTGGGGCCCATGAACTGTAACTTATGCCTCTTCTAGGACCTTATATTTAGGACTCCTTTCTATTCAGTACTCCACAGAGGAAAAGATGAATATCTCCATTGTAGTATATGGGGGGATGTGAAACGTGTGGCTATTGCTATAACATTCATAACTTACAATGAAGAAGGCCATGCATATGCATACTGACCTCAGTTCTTCTAGTGGTATCCCATTCCTTGGAGAAGTGTGAGTTCTAGAAATATCATCAGATATTTATGGCATCTACTATCACATGCTATCAATATGGTCCTTTGAAGTGCCACCATGTACAGTGTGGCCTTGGTACCAAAAAAGTCTGTGCACCTGTGATTTAGATGGTGGTACATAGTTGGCATGACAGGTGACAAAATAAGAAAAAGTTCCTTTATGTCTCTCCCTTGAATTACTTCTTCACTTGAAAGCTAAGATTCTAGACTGCAATAATATATCTAGCGTCTGGCTCCATGGAAACACTGTGTAAACAATGGGAGGAATAATTTCACATAGCAGGCAAACAAAGCAACATTTACGAAAATTTACACAAGCTAGTAGTATAGATCGGATCCTTGAGATGGGAATACTCCTTTAAAGGGATCCTATCATTAGAATCTCAGAATATCACTGGCGTCTCCAATGCTGTGAGAGAACTCTCCAGAGCCGCCTCCATCTTCTTCAGGAACTGGCCTCTTCTGGTCTGGTTTTCAATCTTCTACGCATGCGCAATTGGCTCTGCCAGCGAGCCTCGAGCAGAGCCGACTGCACCTGTGCGCGGCCATTTTTTTGTGGCTGCTTACTACAAGAGCTCGCGTAAGCAGCCACAAAAAATGGCCGCGCGCAGGTGCAGTTGCGCATGTATAGAAGATTGAAAGCCAGGATGGAACATGACGGGTAGAGGCCGCTTCCTGAAGAATATGAAGGCGGTGCTGGAGAGTTCTATCGCGGCATTGGGGATGTTTGAGAGCTGGAACCCATCCCTAGTGCTGCGAGAGAACTCATTTGCATAAAGATGGAAAACGAAATATCTACCGAATGGCGGGGTGGAGAAGGCATCTAAAGGTAGGAGAAGAATAGTCTTTCTTAAGGCTATTCCGACGTGTTAGTTAGGAATGATAGGATCCCTTTAAGGCAGCATAAAAACATTGCAAAAATGATGATTTTCATATTTAAAACAAAATTGAATTCCTGGAAACCCCCTTTAAACAAATACTGAAAATGATTGCCGTTGATATTTCTGATTCTGACTAATTGTGTGCTAAATATTCGTTTTCTATTTTTTCCCCCAATATTAAGTGTCTTCTACTCCATATTGCCCGGAAATGAAAGGGTAGTCCCCGAATTTTGCTCACTATGGTGTAATGCATTGAAAACACGCATTTTACTGTACACAAGTCATTTTTTTTGTCAGCAGGCCTTCCCATCCCTTATGACGCTCGCTTTCTCATCAGGGTTATCCCTTTTCATGTAAGTTACCAATAAAACCTCCCACAAGGGAATTTTTTTTCTTTTTTTTTTTTCCAAGGGAAAGTTCCAAACAGCTGGGAAATTGTTCTTTCTGCAATAAAAGGCTTATTAATTTTAGCAACTTTGCTTTAATGTTACAATGTCGAGGTAGTGCTATTTTAGGGCCCCACAGGAACTGTGGAATACATCAGTTCTCTTGACAAAAAAATATCTTTCCACTGCAAATGTGGACATTCCTACCATTGTTAGTCAAGGTTTATGAATCAGCTGCTTGCACAATGGAAGATCGATTGACGTTCATACAAACATGTTTTTCCTTTAGTGAAGAGATAAATAAAAGGTTCCAATCTTGGAATCGAAAACGGCATTGCAACCAAATGCTGCTATAAATGGTAAAATCTGTTATAAACCGTAATCCGAAAGGCGTTTTATGGCGAAAGACGGATGGCAATAATAGGATAAAACGGATTCATTAAAAATCAAAAACTGTACATTACAATAAAAAATCACCAAGTGCGAGCATCGATATTAAAAGGCTTTTCCAGGGAAAGAAAATTATAAACATGACGGAAATATGTTACTCATCTTTCCCTGATCCCCGACACAATGGGCCCCAACCCTGCCGGGTCCTCTGATAATGTTTGACACATAGGAACTGACACAAGAATGCCTGGACATGGCGGCTAAACCAATACCTGGCTGAGGGTCACTGGCTGGTTGAATGGCACTGGTCACCGGCCGGCTGAATGGCGCTGGTCACCGGGCGGCTGAATGGCGCTGGTCACCGGCCGGCTGAATGGCGCTGGTCACCGGCCGGCTGAATGGCACTGGTCGCTGTCTGGCCGAATGGCACTGGTCACTGGTCACAAGACACCTGAAAGTGACAGCAGTTGGGCCCCGGGGAAGGTCAGGACCAGAGTATATTTAGGTAGTGTCACCATATGTATCTGTATTAAGTATATTTTTATTCCTTTTTAATCACTTGATTCCAGAACTTCCAGTTGGTAAGGCCCGGTTCACCTCTGTGTCAGTAATCCGTTTGGGAAGTCCACATGGGGACCCCCCCGAATGGACTGCCGAACACAGTAAAAGCACACGGACCCATAGACTAGACTATAATGTACAGAAAAACATATGAACATAAACAATTACATATATAGCCTACCCTATTAACATAAAAGACAAAAATATAAAGAGAACACCGAGCGTGCTATAGTGCAGATCAGGCGTGAAGGTGTTGTGACTGAAGCAAACTTCAATGGACCAATTGGTTCCTCACCTGTGAGTGTTGCGAAGCCTGGCGCTCCCAAGGAGGAGGGTGGTTGTCTCTCCTATATAACATTTGCAGAGTGTAAGAAAAACTCCCCCCAAAATTCATGCACTTGAAGAAGAGCTCTGTATAGCTCGAAACGCGTTGTGAAGTTCTTTTACCGATAAAGGATTCAAGTCTACCCATCTAGTCAGTCCTCTGTTTAAGGACCAGCGAGCACAGACCTTCAGCCCTAGCCGTGTGGCTTCCTTTGGTCTCTGGTATTAGGCTATTAACAATTGACGTAGAGGTCCACCCCAAATTCCTCTTCCATTTCCACTGTGTGAACATTCCCTTAGACACCTCAACCTAACCAACACAAAGTATCTAAAGTCACAGAGATCTCCAATCTTGTCAAGAGAAACATAATAACTAATATTCTGGAGGGGACAATGGCAGCTTCCAATTTTGTGGAGGGGTCTGAACACGACTATCCTCTTACATGGACGGGAGGCAAAACTTCACGGTCGATGAAGGTCACGCCAAATGAGGCCAATGGGAATAGACGCAAAGCTTTAATTTATGCCAATGTGCAGCAATAAATACTGACATACATGGAGGGAATAGTTTTGAATTCTGTAACTTTGTTCAGATTGTAAGCAGGAGTGTAATAAATGACTGCTCTGCCACCAAAAAATTGGAGAATAGACCTAATATGGGGAGAATAGACCTAATATGGGGAGATTAGACCTAATATGGGGAGATTAGACCTAATATGGGGAGATTAGACCTAATATGGGGAGAATAGACCTAATATGGGGAGAATAGACCTAATATGGGGAGATTAGACCTAATATGGGGAGATTAGACATAATATGGGGAGAATAGACCTAATATGGGGAGAATAGACCTAATATGGGGAGAATAGACCTAATATGGGGAGAATAGACCTAATATGGGGAGATTAGACCTAATATGGGGAGATTAGACCTAATATGGGGAGATTAGACCTAATATGGGGAGAATAGACCTAATATGGGGAGATTAGACCTAATATGGGGAGATTAGACCTAATATGGGGAGAATAGACCTAATATGGGGAGATTAGACATAATATGGGGAGATTAGACATAATATGGGGAGAATAGACCTAATATGGGGAGAATAGACCTAATATGGGGAGATTAGACCTAATATGGGGAGATTAGACCTAATATGGAGAGATTAGACCTAATATGGGGAGATTAGACCTAATATGGTGAGATTAGACCTAATATGGGGAGAATAGACCTAATATGGGGAGAATAGACCTAATATGGGGAGAATAGACCTAATATGGGGAGATTAGACCTAATATGTGGAGATTAGACCTAATATGGGGAGATTAGACTTAATATGGGGAGATTAGACCTAATATGTTGAGATTAGACATAATATGGGGAGATTAGACCTAATATGGGGAGATTAGACCTAATATGGGGAGATTAGACCTAATATGGGGAGATTAGACCTAATATGGGGAGAATAGACCTAATATGGGGAGAATAGACCTAATATGGGGAGATTACACCTAATATGGGGAGAATAGACCTAATATGGGGAGATTACACCTAATATGGGGAGATTACACCTAATATGGGGAGAATAGACCTAATATGGGGAGATTAGACCTAATATGGGGAGAATAGACCTAATATGGGGAGATTAGACCTAATATGGGGAGATTACACCTAATATGGGGAGATTAGACCTAATATGGGGAGAATAGACCTAATATGGGGATAATAGACCTAATATGGGGAGAATAGACCTAATATGGGGAGATTAGACCTAATATGGGGAGATTACACCTAATATGGGGAGAATAGACCTAATATGGGGAGATTACACCTAATATGGGGAGAATAGACCTAATATGGGGAGATTAGACCTAATATGGGGAGATTACACCTAATATGGAGAGATTACACCTAATTTGGGGAGATTACACCTAATATGGGGAGATTAGACCTAATATGGGGAGAATAGACCTAATATGGGGAGATTACACCTAATATGGGGAGATTAGACCTAATATGGGGAGATTAGACCTAATATGGGGAGAACATACCTAATATGGGGAGATGAGGCCTAATATAGGGAGATCAGGTACTCCAGCCCTTATACGGAGCCTTGTTTCGGTTACAATATACCTTACTTTACCATTTCTAGAATTCTCGGGTTTGTTGCCTAGAGACCGCTAACATGTTTTAAAGCTTTACTCCTACGTGATGGTTTTTTAGTCCCCTAAATCTATCGTTCCGTATTGAAAGAATATGATCGATAGAGTTGGCACAGTCCGTTCCATACCAGACTACACCTGTCAATTCACTTTATAGTCTTCGGAGTGACTCGATTTTCTCTCTTCTTTGAAACTCTTTTCCATTTTTCCAATAGGCAGCCCTGAGCCGTTCAATGGAAAAAGTACCTTGAAATAAAAAAAAAGCCCCATAAAAGGGATTGTACTAATAAATGGGTTATTCCTATTAAACTAATCTCCCAGGGGAGCCGTTCTATGTGATGTGGTGGATTTCTTAGAGAAAATAGAATTAGATCAATAAAAGAGCCACATCAAAACCCGAAGACTTCAGACGTACTTGACGTAGAAGCAGAAATACCAATCTCCTGGAAAATTAGGCATCTCAAAAATCCTTCTTTCCCTTTCCAGCCTTTTTCCAAGTAACGCTGAAGCTCACCCCAAAAATTCCACGTCCGTCCAAGACAGTGAATTGAGCTCTCTCATCCGCAGCCATGCTTTTTATTCGGCTGTGCTTTTTATTATTAGTACAGATTAATCGGCGCGCTCTTATAACCTGCTATTTCTTAATGTTAACGAGTTCTGATTTTACATAATGTGGAAACGCGTCCAGCACAGCTTTCAGAACTCGGAGAACAAAGGTCAGGGTACTTAAGCATAATCATTTGGAGTTTCATCCAACGTGTGACTAGTTGTTTCCAAGTGTTACATTGTGTTAGAGAAGAAAAGGGAAAATCAACCATTAAGAGACGTTAGGAGTTTGTCGGGTCCGGCCGTGGGCAGTAACTTTGTCATTTCTAAAAAGTACTATGTCAGTCCGGGCGGATATTTTGGCCAAATTTCAGTCGTATATGAAATAAATCATTGTTATTTCTATCATAACTATTGCTAATATGTGAATGAACGGTTTTTCAGGAGATAAAAGCAGATGGACTGCGCTACTTTTTGAAACTGTAATGTGTGTTTGCATGTGGATCTCCAAAAAGATGCTCCAGATCCTTTTCCCAATGAACAGGGGATGGAGGGTTGGTAAGTTTCTGCAGGATTGCCTTAAACAAAGGTCGCAGGTCATCTGTTGGACCAACTGGTGGGGTTGAGCCGATCTTGAGATTTCAGGATCGATTTCAAAATCCGATTTCCGATAATTTTCCAGCCGATTGTGTAATTTGCTTGATCGCCGATCAGGATCCGATCCCTATCCTCAACCCCAGTCAATGCTTCTCTATGGGAAAAGTCACTTGAGGGTTGAGCCGATCTTGAAATAATCTCCAACCTCGATCCCGCTGGAAAGGATTGGGTTGGAATTCCAATCGCGATCATAAAATTTACTCGATCGCTGATCGGAATCCGATCTTTTCCAATCCAGATCGTTCAACCCTACCGACTGGCTACGAGAAGCAGTCAGTGGGCAAGCACAGATATGAAGACCAGAGGTCCAGTCAAAAAAGAGGAGGTGGCGCACTCCTCAAGGACAGGAAGTGAAGAACACAAATTTTTATGAAGGAAGATTACATGTTTTGGAGTATAAACACTTGGAAACGCGCATTTATACCCTGAATATTCGTGTTCTTCACTTCCGCTGTCTCGCAGCAAGTCCTTGAGGAGTGCGCCACCTGGTCTTTTTCAACTGGACCTCCGGTCTTTGTACCTGTAATATGTAAATGACATATTTTGGGTCAAGTTCATTTGATAATTACCCCATAAAGGAGTCATACAGCTTTTTAAAACTGATAACCTATCATTAAGGAAAAGCTTTCAACACCTTCCCCAACTCCAACAATGTACATTCTGCCGACTCTGGAACACTTGGAATTTTTTCTGTAGCCTCTACTATTCCTAAGCAGTCATTTCTATTAGATTCAGAACAATTCTGCTCTCTATAGTCTGGTGGGTGGTCCCTGTCTTCCTGCTCCAGCCTAGGATCGCCTACCTCACAATAGAGAGCACAACTATGTTGAAACTAACAGCTCCAAATTCCTTGAAAATGGTAGGGGCTACATTAAAAAAATACAACTATGCCAGAATCAGTGGAGTCGCACCTATAAATGGAAGCAATGAGTTGAGTTTGGGGCAGGTAGTGGTCCTCTTTAAAGTAGACCTCAGTTGTAGATCAATGGGACCTCCTGAAGATCATCTATTTACACATGTGCACACCTTCCTCTAATGAGGCGAGGTGAGGCAGCTGCCTCAGGCGGCAGCAAGACTAGGTTCACCCCTGGCTCCCTGCGTTCTTTACCTGCCGGATACTTTGCTGCTCACTCACCTGCTCACTTGAATGGCACACGAAAGGTGGGATAACCCATCCTACATTGCATAATCCTCCATTTTGTATCTGTCATCCGTTTTGTATTGTAATAGACATAACAATTGTATATATGTAGACATTGACATGTCTGTGCGTAAGCTGATGATTCTTATCTTGGAGTCCTAATTGTGAGAAGATGCATCTGATATCCTGTGGATTGGTCTTATCTTTTTTCTGTAAATGAAACCTATACCTATTAATCTTGTAATGTGTCAACATGTTCCCAGAAAAGCACTAGAACAATTGAAGATATTGACACAATAAACAGAATTTATGTGATGCACAAGCAAGCTTTGTGTGTGCTTGAATTGTCTTCTCCTCCGGCCAACATACATCAGTTTGGGACCCTACAACACACTCCAGAGGGACCCCTTTGTTGTCCGTAACAATGTATATTAACGGTTTTCTTTTCTATCTGAGCTGATACATAAGGGTATGTTCTCATGTACACTATGTTTGTACTGGAAGCTTGAACAGGTGAGACATAGGGGAAGTCACAAACATTTGCACAAAATTTGCAACTTTCCATGTCTTGCATGCCTGAAAACAGGTACAAGGCATAATAAATCTCCTCTGTAAGACTTCAAAGTGCCTCACTGTAAAATAGTTAGCTAACCTAGGTGGAATCCAAGTTCCTGGGCGTGCCGCAGCCACCAGCCACTTCCTCACGAAGAAAAACCAGGATAGTGATGTGATGATCTATTTTAGAAAGCTATCCCTTAGTCATACGAGAGTGCAGGGCGTCTTCTATAGACTGATGCACACATTGCGAAACTAAACCTTTGCTCATTGCACTTCTTTCATCTTGAACGCCAACATTTGCCATGTGTCTGCGTGGTATGAACCATCATCTTGTGCCATTGCCTAGCAACAAGTAGTAAAGTCCAAGGATGACTATGCCCGCTGTCCACCAAGCTCCGGTACTTTATATTGACAGGCTAGGTTACATTTTCCAACATATGCTTTGAAGAAGAGATGAAAGCATTGTTACCATAAAGAAAGACAGCCCAAACGAGCGCTAATGAGAGTAATGACGACAATGGGAGTGAAATAGCAGCAGTGACTAAACACTATAGATCAAGGGAACTTGTGGCCGGCCATACATGCCAGTTAAATGAATGGCTACCTATGTCATACATGGTCAGACAACGTGGACAGGTGTTCTTTATTAGTGGCTTTGTGCTCTGGCTTATAGAATGGGGGGTATGAATGGGAAATCTGAATAAACATGTGATCACTAGCACTCGGCTCAGTAAGTGGAAATGTACATTGATATACACTTTGTACACCAGGCGGTGTTACCATGCTATGTAAGTAAATGTAATAACTTCACTGGATCCTTGTGACTGCAAATACATGACACATAGCTTTCATGATCTGTAAAATAAATAGGTACTGGAGTGAGGACCGCGCCAAGCTGAGAAGCTTCTGCAACGTTCAGAGTTCCCTGGTCTTATCCAGTTAGCAGCTGAGGAAGTCTATTAAACTCCTTTCCTCCTCGGCCAGGTGCCTGCACTTATTTACCTTGTTTGGCTTTTATACCTGACTCTTTGTGTTAGGAAATTTCATACTGACCTCTAAGAAGCGACCCATGGCAGGATACTGGAAAACCGCTGGAAGGACCATAAGCTGCAACACTACACACAGTCTGTGACCAGGCATTTAACTATTTTTGCAAGATAGCAGATATGTAGGCAACAATTTTTATTTCACATCTGGCTTTGTTCCCTTTTTGCTCCAGTTACCTTGTTGTGAAGGATGACAAGTGGTAATTGGGGGAGACGTAAAGTGGCGGAAGCCATCCCCTTCTCCCATACTAGACAGGCTTGTACCGTCGTTGCCTGCTCCTATTCCATGCATTGTAATAATAATGTGCTACATGTCTATGGTTAGGTCACTATTGCTGAACACTATGCACTTGTTCTATAATACCGTATTGTTGTCTTATGTTGCTGACACTTTATATAGCACTACTGAGTCCTTGTGCCATGTCTTATTCCAGCAGGTTGTGGAAGGGAGATAGTGTGGTGATCCCCCCATACAGTTCCTATAGGTTGTGCTACGGGTTGTGTTATATATAATGCTGGGGCTGGAATGCTCTCTATATTTGGGTGTTTTCCCACACCTTTCAGAAGTCAGTAGTCATGAGTAGGTTTAGATACAAGATAGTGGGGGCCAGAGCCATGTCTGATTCGAAGCCGGTCCTAGTAGCCACACTAGTTATCTCATGCACTTAAAAAAGGGATTTTTCCCAAAACGCGTAGTGCTCGGCACCCATTATAGGAAGTTTGACGTATTGCATGTCCAAGTACGCGCATTGTCCTACCCCTCCTATGGGTTCTTGACCCTGTTGTACCTTTATTGTTGTGTCTTTTCTTCATTGCTTACTCCATCCCATGTCATTCGAAGCACTGAGGGTAAATGGGGTCCTAGTGACCCTGATCTGCACCACAGAACTAGTGGGTGTGACAAGAGGTGATGGGGCCTTGATGTAAAATAACAGGGCGCTCTCAGGTTTTCTGGTCCATATTTTGACTGGTCAAAATTGTATTAGCAGCACGAGGGTAAAATAAAAAAGTATCAGGTAATATTTTAACCTTTTGGGTGATTTGGTAGGGCTCTTGAGTAGGGTTGAGCGATCGAGATCGGAAAAGATCGGATTCCGATTGGTGATAGAGTAAATTTCACGATTGCAATCGGAATTCCAATCCCGATCTTTTCCAGCGGGATCGAGGTTGGAGGTTATCTCAAGATCGGCTCAACCCTACTCATGTATATATCATTAATAGGGTTGAGTGATCGGGAAAGATCGGATCCCGATCAGCGATCGAGCAAATTTCACAATCGGGATCGGCTGGAAAATGATCGGAAATCGGATTTTAAAATTGATCCTGAAATCTCGATATCGGCTTGACCTTACTCTTGAGGTTTTCCATGGACATGTAAGCATGTGAACCACTGCTGAGGTCTACTTAGGTCTTCACAGTCATTGTTATAACTTCTCTGTATAATACAGTCAATACATTTAGACTTCAGCCAAGATTTTGTCATGGCCGGATCCTCACTAGGTGGTCACTAATATTTTTGTCAAGTCTGTGAATAAATTGGGGTCTATCCAGAATGGAATCACTTATATTAGGGTCAAGTCTGAGACAACCTCAATGTCTAGGGAAAATCCCTGACTTCTGTAGATTTGCAATGTTTCTCCAACTGAAATCTGAATGATGATCCTTGTCCAAGCGCACAAACACACATAAACACATTTTATTAATATAGTGATTTTGGAAACATTAAGTAAATGTGGCAAGATACTAACTAACAAATCAAATTAAAGCAGAAGTGTGGGCCGTTACCCAACAAAACACACACTATAGTGTAATCCCAACGCGTTTCAAGGCCAATCCTCAGTATTAATGGAAGAGGTGATTTGTATCTCCATTGCTCTCAGTGGTATTTACAATTATGGATCGCTGTATACAATGTAGCGTCGGGGTCTCTACGGTAATGACATACTCTTACCAAAGTCCGATAAAACAGCTGTAAATTCCCAGAAGAAACGCACAAAGGAAACATCTTACAGTAATTTATTTGGAATTTTATATTATGCGAGCGCCAGTGCAGACGAGGTTACACATTGTGTGACTCACCCTTTGTTAGGCGCACATATATAATGGACAGCGGCTATTTTTGGTTGCTCACTTTTACGATAATATTACAGTTTAGTTCATTTAGGTCGGGGATCCTGATCGTCCAGCCATATTCCGAAAAATTGCTAAAATCAAACTCAATTTTAATCTGGAAGCCCAGAGGAATCGAAACGAAGGGTAATAAGGGACAGACAGCGTCATTATAGAGTAATATGTGTAATCTTCTCTTATAAGGGGTGAAGAGGAGCATTAGGGCAAATGGTTGGATATAAAAAACACCATAAATTTAGGAAATTAGCCCTGAACTGATCGAACGTTACGGCTGAACTGATCCGAAACATATTGTCCTTAGTGCTTTCAGGTCTATAGGAGTGACATGACCATTACCTTACCTTACCTAAAACACAAAATAAAGCAGACACAGAAAAAAAATAAAAAAACCCTAATGTTTATAGATCCCCCCCCCCCCCCCCAAACCACCCTCATAAACCCAATTAACTTTATCCATATTAGTAAACTGGAATGACTGTTATTATGTTCTGAAAATATGTAACAAATGACAGATACAAATAGATTGTAAGTGATAAATATATCTGCCCTACAAGCAAATAAACAGTCTCATGAAGTTCTAATCTGTTACATTATATCCGGTCCTGATGGCCCCAAATATCCCAACACTAAAATGTAACTATGATATTACACCTGATGCAGATTCCTGGAGACTCGAGTTACTTTGTTATAATGAAAAGCGTTGATTTCTATTATTCTTCATATTCCGCATTACTCAGCTTTAGTATCAGCACAACATGCCTTACACAGACCATTAGATGTCACCATAACAGCACCGACTGCTCCAATGAGTCTGAAGTTATATTAATACACCGAGAAAAATAACCCAAATCAATAAAGGATATCCACATACTATCATATATAACTAATAGATGTCTCCATAAGAAACCGATGTATGTTCCTTTATACACTGTAAATTAAAATCTGTATACAGTATCTATCTATCTATCTATCTATCTATCTATCTATCTATCATCTATCTATCTCCTATCTATCTATCTATCTATCTATCTATCTATCTATCTATCTATCTCCTATCTATCATCTATCTATCATCTATCTATCTATCTCCTATCTATCTATCTATCTATCTATCTATCTATCTATCTATCTATCTATCTATCTATCTATCTATCTCCTATCTATCATCTATCTATCTATCTATCATCTATCTATCTCCTATCTATCTATCTATCTATCTATCTATCTATCTATCTATCTATCTATCTATCTATCTATCTATCTCTCTCTCTCTCTCTCTCTCTCTCTCTCTCTCCTATCTATCTTCTATCTATCTATCTATCTCCTATCTATCTATCTATCTATCTATCTATCTCCTATCTATCTATCTATCTATCTATCTATCTATCTCCTATCTATCTATCTATCTATCTATCTATCTATCTATCTCCTATCTATCTATCTATCTATCTATCTATCTCCTATCTATCTATCTATCTATCTATCTATCTATCTATCTCTCTCCTATCTATCTCCTATCTATCTATCTATCTATCTATCTATCTATCTATCTATCTATCTATCTATCTATCTATCATCTATCTATCTATCATCTATCTATCTCCTATCTATCTATCTATCTATCTATCTATCTATCTATCTATCTATCTATCTATCTATCTATCTCTCTCCTATCTATCATCTATCTATCTATCTATCTATCTATCTATCTATCTATCTATCTCCTATCTATCTATCTATCTATCTCCTATCTATCTATCTATCTATCTATCTATCTATCTATCTATCTATCTATCTATCTATCTATCTATCTATCTCTCTCCTATCTATCTATCTATCTATCTATCTATCTATCTCCTATCTATCTATCTATCTATCTATCTATCTATCTATCTTCTATCTATCTATCTATCTATCTATCTATCTATCTATCTATCTATCTCCTATCTATCTATCTATCTCCTATCTATCTATCTATCTCCTATCTATCTATCTATCTATCTATCTATCTATCCATTCCACATGGGATTATATATTTATATACATTGTGTGTTCTGATATTTCTATCTATTACTGTATTTTCGGCTGCCTGTTTGTCTGCTATAAATGGATCAGTTGTGCGCAGGTCACTCAGCTACCTTATGTAATGTCCTATTTCTTTGACTCCCTTCTTGTCTTGAAATTTGGAATTATTTCAGCATCACCCATATAACAATTTCCTATATATTGGATTGTATGGAGTGGCGTTTAACCCTTTCATGCCTCTTTAATTTATTTTTTTTAATATTTCCAGTTTTCCCTCTTCCCATTCAGAAAGCCATAATTTGATACCTTGCAAAAAATCGATAACTTTGCAAAAAATATAGAAAATTTTTTGTGTCGCCTTATTGTGACACCTGTAACTTATTTACATTTGTGTGTATGGCGCTGGGTGCGACGTCTTATTGATACTATATTGGGATGATTTGATGGTTTCATCTCTTTTCATTCCAAGAGACAAAGTGTTGGCAATTTAGATTTTTTTCGCCGTTCACCGTATGGGATGAATATTTTCTATATTACTAGTTCGGCCATTTTGGAGCAATGGAGACCTAAAGGCTTTAGGTTTATTCTTGTTTATTTATTTTTATATGTGATCTAGAGATATTGGGGAGATTTGAACTTTTATATTTTTTTTTTTATACTTGTAAAAACTTTTTGCTTTCACTTTTATTTTCAGACTCCCTAGGGACCTTGAACCCCAGGTCAGTGGTCCCCAGCCGTTTTTGCACCAGAAACTGGCTTCAAGCAAGATCATTTTTCCATGGCCCGGCGGGGTGAGGCAGGGGCAGGGATTTGGTTATATGGGGGAGGGGTTATGGAGGGGGTTGTACTTGGCCTAGAGTGGCCCAGCGGAGAGCCTTCCCATTCACACGGTGCAGGGTACCTATATTATATAGCAGCTACAGGACGCTGCGCTACACCATAGTTTAGCAACATGGCCTGATAATGGGGTCCATCAGGTTTCTGCTCGGGCTCTGCATGCAGCACTTTTATCTCCACAGCTGAAAACAAGCAGAAACCACACGGACCCCATTATAGTCTATAGGGCCTGTGTGGTTTCCTTAGGTAACAGCTTTCCTATGCATATAGGGTTCTGGGGGGGTCAGGGGGTCCCCAAGTGGAGTGCCATAAATGCATCGCCCAATGCAGGAACAGGTTAAGCCAACCACTGGTGCAGGAACAGATTAAGCCGCCCATCTGCAATGACCCATTGATGTAGTCATGGGAGCCACAGATGTTGGTAGAACAGGGCAGGGCCTCTTGAATATTGGTGTAGCATCCCCATCTAGTACACCTTATTATTGTGCTTGGCCATAGAGTTGACTTTGCCAATACTTGCTCAACATGTGTCCCCTATATTTAAGCCATACCTTTCCCCACCCCCACTAATTGCAATGCTTTATATCCTCCTATATTGATTCCAAGGCAGTTTTTTCTCTAGCCCCACTCTCCTGAGCAATCAATGCTGTTAATTTCAGCACCCAATAGACTGATTAGGCTCCCTACTGTCAAGTTGGTGGTCCCTTGTTGTCAGTAGAGATCCTAATTAGCATATTGGGTGCTGGAATTAACACATGGGTAGGGAAACCTCGGCTCTCCAGCTGCTGTGAAACTACAACTCCCAGCATGCTCCATTCACTTCCATGGGAGTTCCAAGAACAGCAGAGCCAGTATGCATGCTGGGAGTTGTAGTTTTGCAACAGCTGGAGAGCCGAAGGTTTCCTACCAGAACTGATTGTTTAGGGAAGGTGGGGCTAGAGAAAAAAAAAAGTAACTGCCTTATAATCAGAACCTATTGAGCGTTGCAGCTGGTAGAGATGGTGAAGGGTCTTCTCTCAAGCAGATGTACATGAAGGAGAACTTTAGGGAATAGGTTGGGAATTGTGAACTATCAGCGACTGTTATTATTATGTTACAAGGAAATTACTGCACTTAATAAAAACATTAAGCTCAGACAGCAAGTCATAGACTTACAGGGCAGGTGCAAATTGGAGTCGGATTTTTACAGTCCATTTACTGTAAGTTCAAATGGTTAAATTATGTATTGGAAAGACACCGATTTAACTCCTTCAGCGACCTAAAGAATGTGCAAATCTGAGGGTTAACACCAAAAATAACACACAAGATCCCGACAACCGCGCCATTTGGTAGCCTTTAGAGATTTGGGCGAGGCAAATGCTAAGTAAACATTTGTTCGTGCACTTATGGGAATTTACCTAATATTAATTTCCCCCCTGAAGGTTAACAATAGGGCAACACCCTATTACAGAGTTGACCTTCCCCGAAACCCTGAGACTGGAGAGGAGGCAGCCAGAGTGGCATGTGTCCTGTCGCATGGCTCAAGTGCAGGGCTTAATTCCCAGAGAAACATAAAAGAAAGCTGACGGCTCCCAAGGCCAAGTTCAGCCAGAGCAAATTCAGCCTGCAGCAGCCCGACCCGCTCCCTAAACCCACAGGAAGGTGTTGTAGCAGCCAGTAAAGGCAGCCAAGGGGCCAGACAAGACGCCTTTACAAAAGAGGCCAGACAAGAGCCAGCCGCGGATGCATCGCTGCTGGAAAAAACTCATTCCAGGCTAAGGTGTCAGAGCCAGGACAGAATTGTAAAAGGCCTCTTGGGGTTAACAGGACCTTTGATCCTGAGACTGATATCCTTAACAGGTGATTAATGATCACTCTCTCCATTACAATAATGCAAACATAAAGCAGTCAGAAAGAAAACGTGCCGCTAAACACCTGACGTCCGAGAAACAAAGCTAAATTGTGGAGGAATAACATCTGCAAAATAGTGTCGAGCGTCTTACCCCGAAAATGAAACGTATTCCACGGATGTGGGAAAGTCTTTGCTTGCAGTCATTAGCTATTCATAACATACTACAGCTCTAGACACGGCTAGAAAATTCATTTTATACCGAAACCCCACGTTGCGGCACAAAAATGCAGCGTTTTACAGTATCTGCAAAGTGTTGGTGGTTGGGGCTTGCGTCCAGTTATTCCCATCAAGCCAATGGTCATGTTTGTCTCTATGACATCTCTAGTTGATGATATTTTACAAAACAAAAATTATATTAATATACAGAAAAAATTAATTTGCAACAGAATTTTTCTAGTGCGGAGCAAATTGTATCACTATCGTCATAGCTGTAGTATATGACCTCTTGCATCTTGTCAACAGACCCTGGAAAATACTGATGGACCCGCTGTCTGTAAAGTGGTGGGACTGTGATCTGTAGCTTTATGCCCTAGGAAGAGAATCTAACATTGGTGAAATCCCAATATCAAATGCAGGACTTGATACATTTTCTCCAGTAACTTCTAGAAGCTAATATAAGTTCACTAGTCTGACCTTCCAGTCTCTCCGAACAAATGGGGATGTCCACATCCATTCCTCAAGCATCTACAAAGCATAAATCTAATCCCAAGGCTCCAAGAGAGAATCCAGTCCGTATATCAACTGGTTCCTGCCAGGATTGGGACTCCTTGTATCATGCTGATCTATCTTGCTTGGAGTCCCTGTCCTGTATATAGCATAGGATATTAGAGCAACAGGCAGGAAGGGAATCCATTCTTGTAGAACAGTATGGTGCTCGGAGTCCCTGTCCTGTCCTGTATATAGCATAGGATAGAAGAAGATCAGGCAGGCAGGGAATCCATTCTTGTAGAACAGTATGGTGCTCGGAGTCCCTGTCCTGTCCTGTATATAGCATAGGATAGAAGAAGATCAGGCAGGCAGGGAATCCATTCTTGTAGAACAGTATGGTGCTCGGAGTCCCTGTCCTGTCCTGTATATAGCATAGGATAGAAGAAGATCAGGCAGGAAGGGAATCCATTCTTGTAGATCACTATAGTGCTTGGAGTCCCGGACTACCCAATGGGTTCGGCACTGAAATCTGGCTGATGTATTAGCAGATTTTGTAGCCGATACTCTCTTGTGTGCATGGAGCCTAAATGTAGAAATACTTTCAACTACTTCACAGCAGACTTTGTTCACATCAAGTATCTCATAATCTCCAATCTTACAAGTGTTCAGTAATCTTTATATTCACAGTTGCAGGTAGTAAGTCCCATCCACGTACTGTAAATAGGGTTGAGCAGATCTCGAGATTTCAGGATCAATTTTAACCGGTTAAGGACCAGGCCCAGAAGTACATTAAGGACCGGGCCTCTTTTTTCAAAACTGACATGTGTCACTTTAAATGGCAATAACTTTGAGACGCTTTAACTTACACAAGTGATTTTGAAATTGTTTTTTCGTAACACATTATACTTCACGTTAGTGGTAAACACTAATCAATATTTTTGTATTTATTTATAAAAAAACTAGCAAATTTGATGGAAATTTGGAAAAAATTGCAATTTTCAAAATGTGAAATTCTCTGCTTTTCAGGCAGATAGTCATACCATCCAAATACATGAATAAATATTATCTCCCATATCTCTGCTTTATATCGGCATCATCTTTTGATCGTCTTTTAATTCATTTTGGACGTTACAAGGCTTACAAGTGTAACAGCGATTTTCCAGATTTACAAGAAAATTCCTCAAACTAATTTTTTAGGGAACACTTCAGTTCTGAAAGGAATTATAAAGGCCTATATAATAGAAACCCCCATAAATCACCCCATTTTCAAAACTACACCCCTCAAATTATTCAAAACAGCATTTGGGATGTTTGTTAACCCTTTAAGCATTTCATAAGAATAAAAATAATATGGAGGTCAAATTTAGACATTTCATTTTTTTTCACTAATACATTCATTTAGACCTAAAATTAACACATTCACAAAGGGTTAAAGGAGAAAATGCATCTCACATTTTGTTATACAATTTCTCCCGTGCACAGAAATACCCCACATGTGGGTGTAAACTGATTTTTGGGCACACGGCAGTGCACGAAAGGGAAGGAGTGACACTGGGTGTTTGAACAGCATATTTTGCTGGAATAATTTTCAGGCACCATGTCACATTTGCAGAGCCCTTAGCGTACCAAAACAATGGAAACCCCCCAAAAGTGACCCCATTTTAGAATCTACACCCCTCACAGAATTCATCAAGGGGTATAGTCAGCATTTTGACCCTACAGTTGTTCCACAGATTTTACTAACATTGGAATGTGTAAAAGAAAAATTACTAAAATGTCACTTTATCCCCAAAGTTTTCATTTTCACAAGGGGTTAAAGGAGTAAAAGCCCCCCAAAGTTTGTTAAACAATTTATCCTGAACACGGCAATACCCCATATGTGGCCATATTCTGCTGTATGGGAACATGGCGGGGCTCAGAATGGAAGGAGCGCTATTTGGCTTTTGGATGGCAGATTTTGCTGGAATAATTTTAGGTGCCATGTCTGATTTGCAGAGCCCCTAGAGAACCAATACAGTGGAAACCCCCTAAAAGTGACCCCATTTTGGAAACTACACCCCCCACAAAACATATCAAAGGGTAGAGTGAGCATTTTGACCCTATAGCTGTTTCACAGATTTTATTAACATTGGGACATGAAAATGAAAATTTACTTTTTTTCCAACAAACTGTCAATTTAGCCCCAAATTTTTCATTTTCACAAGAGGATAAAGGAAAAAAAGCTCCCTAAAGTTCGTTACACAATTTCTCCTGAACACAGAAATGCCCCATATGTGGTCATAATCTGCTGTATGGGAACATGGCGGGGCTCAGAATGGAAAGAGCGCTATTTGGCTTTTGAAGGGCAGATTTTGCTGGAATATTTTTCAGGTGCCATGTCGAATTTGCAGAGCCCCTAGTGTACCAATAAAGTGGAAACCCCCTAAAAGTGACCCCATTTTGGAAACTACACCCCTCATAGAATTTATCTAGGGGTTTGGTGAGCATTTTGGCCTCACAGCTGATTCACAGATTTTATTAACAATGGGACGTAAAAATGAAAAATTACTTTTTTTTTCCAATTAATCGTCCATTTAGCGCCATATTTTTAATTTTGCAAGTAGCTGAAGAATTAAAAGCCCCCCAGAGTTTGTTACACAATTTCTTCTTAACACGGCAATACCCCATATGTGGCCATAATCTGCTGTATGGGTATACGGTGGGGCTCAGAATGGAAAGAGCGCTATTTGGCTTTTAGAAAGCAGAAGTGGCTGGAATAGTTCTCAGGTGTCATGTCGCATTAGCTGAGCCCCTAAAGTATCAATACAATGGAAACCCCCCATTGTGACCCCATTTTAGAAACTACACAGGTGACAGTAAACTGGAATTCACCAAGAAGTGACCCCATTTTGTAGGGACAATTTTAGGGCCTCTGCAAATGTGACGTGGTGTCCAAAAACAAAGAATCTAAATCTGCACTCCAAAAGCACATATCGCTCCTTCACATCTGCGCCCTGCTGTGTACCCAAATAGCGGTGTATGCCCACATGTATGACACTGGTGTACCCCGGATAACGGACTTAATGCCATATGTGGGTATAAATGGCTGTTTGGGCACAGCCGGGCACAGAAGGGAAGGAGCGCTATTTTGGTTTTTGGAGCACAGTTTGGTTTTAGGACACCATGCCACTTTTGCAAAGCCCCTGAATTGCCAATAAAGTGGAATCCGCAGACATGTCACCCCATTTTGGACACTAGCCCACTGATGGGATTTATGAAGTGTTGTAACGAGCGTTTTTAACCCTTGAGTGTTGCATTTATTTAGTTTCCAGAAATGAAATCACAGCTGATAATGAGAAGTTAAAAATGAAAAATTTCCAGAGATTCGCCATTTTAGTGCCCGATATGTTGTGCCCAACTTATGTCAGCAGAGACACTCCAAAAACTGGTAAGCGGGTATCCCGGGCACAACAGCTTTTAGAGCGTTCATCTCTGATACAAGGCGGGCACAACATATTACGCACTGAAATGACGTATTCCTGGAAAAATTGTCATTTTCACCTCTCACAATCAGCTTCGTATTCATTTATGGATAATAAGTTATAGCAAGACTTGGGGGTTAAAAATGCTCTCTGTACCCCTGGAGAAATCCTTCAGGGGTGTAGTTTCCAAAATAAGGTCACATATCAGGGGATTCCACTTTACTGGCGTTTCAGATCTACAAAAGTGTCATGGCATCCAAAAACCAAACCGTCTGTGCTCCAAAAACCCAATAACCCTTCTTCCCTTTTGCGTCCAGCTGTGCCCTAATATCAGTTTATACCCACATATGACATTACGTCCGTTATCCTGGGTACACCAGTGTCATACATGTGTCATAAACTGCAGTTTGGGCACACAGCAGGGCGCAGAAGCGATGGAGCGCGATGCGGCTTTTGGAGTACAGATTTTGATGTTTGGTATCTGGACGCCATGTCATGTTTGTAGAGCCTGTAAGGTACCAGAAAAGCGGATTCCCCAAAGGAGTGACCCCATTTTGAAAACTGCACCCCTCAAAGAATTTCTCAGGGGGTGTAGTGAGTATTAGTATCCCAGACGTGACTGCACAGCGGATGGCGAAGAGGGAATGTATAAGCTGTGCGGAGAACATTGCAGACACCAAATTCCCTACTATGTCCCAGTAGCTCCTATGATTGGGGGAGTCACTCTGGGGGTCACTTTGGGGGTCACTTCTGGTGTTTTTTCGCTCATAAGCTGTAAATCTGGGGTGTCCCCTGATATTCGCTCGCACAGCTTATATATTCCCTATCTGCCGCAGCCAGTTGTGTTCTAATAATTTGGCGATTTTTGGGGGGTTTTGCCTTGACATTGCTAGATGCTATATTTTCTTTATTTTTCTGGTGACGTGGCCATATAAGGGCTTGTTGTTTGCAGGATGAGATGCATTTTGTAATGACACCATCTTTGGGTGCCTACAACTTACTGATTACATTTTATTAACTCTTTCTTGCTGGATTAAAAAAAAAAAAAATCAATCCTGCATTGAGTTTTACATTTTAAATTTTTCGCCATGCAGCGTACAGCATAAGTAACATGTGTCCTTTATTCTGCGGGTCGGTACGGTTACGGCGATACCTCATTTATGTTATTTTTTTATGCGATACTAAGTCTGCAGAACAAAAACACATATGGGGACATAAATCAATGTTTTTTGCATCGCCATCTTCTGAGACGTAACATTTTTATTTTTCGGTTGACAGTGTTGGTTGAGGGCTTATTTTTTGCGGGAAAATGTGCGCTTTTTATTGGCACTGTTGTGGGGTGAATATGACTTTTTGATCACTTTTTATAGCATATTTTGTAGGATGAGATGGCAAAAAATCATTATTTCCGGCGAGTTTTTTCCGTTTTTTTTTTCCGACGTTCACCGTGTACATTAAATATTATTTCAGTTTTATTGTACAGGTTGTTACGGACGCGGCGATACCAAATATGCATTGCTTTTTTTAATTTTTAGTGCTTTTTTTTATATAATTCATTTTGTATAGAAAAAAAGGGATTTTTGGACTTTAGAACTTTATTACTTTTTTCATACACTTTATTATTTTTTTTTTAACTTTTTTTTTACTTTTTCATGTGTCCCTTTAGGACACTTGAATCAGTTGATGCTTTGATGAAAGCATCAACTGATTCTACACAGTAGCAGACAGGACACGAGCAGGACATGAGCCTGCTCGTGTCCTGTAAGCTGCAGAGGAAGTGAGACACATCGCTCACTTCCTCCACCGCCTGGCAGGATCACCAGGTATGTGGGGGCTCCGGTAGTCTGGGGTCACTGGCCAGACCCCAGACTACCTGTTACTGACATCGGCACCCCTCGATCTCGCCGCGGGGGGTGCCGATCACTTTAAATTATCGGCGGATCCCTTTCGATCGCGCCGTGATGTTTCACGGCGCGATCGAAAGGGTTAACACGTCCAGTCGGACTGAGTTCCGACTGGACGTTATGGAGGAAGGGGTTAGGTGTTAGTAACACCTAACCCCTGTCCCCCCCGCACCCCTCCCCCCGCCAGAAAGGTACCTAAAGGCCGGACGTATTTCGGCAATAGTCCGGTCTTTAGGTACCAGCACATGAGGCCGTAAATTTACGTACGGCGGTCCTCATGTGGTTAAAATCCGATTTCCGATCATTTTCCAGCCGACCCCGATCGTGAAATTTGCTTGATCGCCAATCGCAATCCGATCTTTCCAGATCCCGATCACTGAACCCTAATTGTATATTATACATACAGTGGGGTTGAGCCGATCTTGAGATTTCAAAATCCGATTTTCCATCATTTTCCAGCCAATCCCGACCGTGAAATTTGATCGATCGCCGATTGGGATCCGATCTTTACCGATCCCGATCGCTCAACCCTAACTGTAAATCTATTCTATGTATAACTTCCAGCGACATGATAGTTAGGTCTCCTTTCTTACTGATCTAGAGGACTTTTCTTCTCTGGAGGTAGAGGTTAAGTTCACTGCCATAGCCTAAATATCATCAGCAAGGCAAATGGCTTGTTGGCACCATTCCATCACCCAGTACCCAAAGCGTATGCTGTGCCAAGCCTTACCCTTCATTCCCCCTCCATGATCCTCAGAACATCATCTGGACATGTGAGGCAAAGTGTATCCATTTACTTGTACAAACATACTAGTCCAGTACTAGTATTCACATATGCAGACACCTATACAGCAATAGCATTATATTCTTATCTCAACTAATCTGCATAATTCATACATGTAATATATTAAACATGTAGAATCAAAACTTTTACAATTCAAACCTTATTAGACTACATTCAAACTCCTATAGATTACAATTTCTACTATACACACACATTTATATATACAGTATGTATATGTATCTACTTCTAAGATATAGATACAGTGTATAATATTAATTAATGGAATCCTTCAGATTTGTTCCGCCAGCGTGCGTCCGGCCAACAGGGATATATTTTATGGTTTGCATGTCAGTCTATAGTTTTAATTTAAAAAGAACATTCATACCAACGCCTGTTCATTTGTCAAAGTCTACAAGTGAAATATTTAGAGGTTTTGATCAGGGAAACAACATTTTCATTAAAATATTTAGTCTTGTGAGTGGGAGATGCTTTGGAATGCATAAGATCCTCAATGCCAAAAATGAGCAATTCAAGCTCCAGACTATTGAGACTTGATAGGCTTGGGTTGTTGCTGAAACATCCCAGAATATAAAGGAGACAGACAGGGAGAGAACATTTCCACGCAGCTTTCGGCAATATTAGTAAGCAAGTTTTTCAGCGACCATGTTCCAAGAAAGATTGTTTCAAATTACGCTTGGAGAAGTCTGGTCTCCTGAACTGCAGACCAAATGAAAATAGACGGAGAGCCAAGATCAGACCAAGATTCAAGCACAGTGAAATCTGGCGGAAAAAAAAGTAATGCGTTCAGAGGTCTACGAAAGAGGCGAAGAGCAGGTGGTAAACTACAAGAGTGTTGAGTGGGGAAAACAGGTATAGGGGGCGGTATACTCTGTGTATTCCTGCAATGTGTACAATGTATTGTTGTAGCTGATTCTAGGACTATTCACAGTATGTTTTTGGATTTTCTCGAAACATAACATAGCACTGATAGTCCAGTTTATGGGTACAACTACAAGACATGTAGCGCTGCGCTATAGTGTAGGGAAGCGCCAGTAGTCATACCTGTGACATGACCATGGTGGGTTATTGGAAGCTCCAGTCTGGTTTCAATGTAATTTATTCTTTATACTATATGTAGCTATTTTTTTGATAGAATTGTTACTATTTTTAATATTGTATCAATTATTATTATTGACCTGAAGCGATTGCATTCATGACTAAGGTTGAGCGATTGGGATTGGAAAAGATTGGAGTAAATTTCAAGATCGGGATCGGTTGGAAAATGAGATCCGCTCAACCTGACCGTATATATAATATACAATTAGGGTTGAGCGATCGGGATTGGCTGGAAAATGATCGGAAATCGACCCTGAAATCTCAAGATCGGCTCAGCCCCACTCATGACTTTGGATCTGAGAATACGTTGATTCTGTTGACGCTCAATAAATATTCACCTTGCTAGAGCTGAATGTGAACTTTAGCCTCCACTATCTGACTTTTACCTCCGAGCAGGCGATGTTATTTTACCAACACTATTCCTGTTACTATGTTCTCTTATTCACAGGCCGCACCACATAACTTTGGCAGTTTGTATTATAAAGCTTCTGGTAACCAGAGTAGTGTTTGCTCTACTTTACACCAAGCCGGTCGTGGAGTGGGATGAGACTTATGAGGGTGCAGGAACATCCTGTTCTCTCCGAGCTGCCAGGACCGGGTGGTTTGGGGAAACCTGTACGAGGGGCAGCAATTCAGCGTCACATAGTGTAAAGTAAAAGCTGCATTTCAATGTGAAAAAAAAATTAATTCTACAGCTCTGAAAGATTAAGCCTAAAGACCACCAGTGTAGATCTGCTGTATCATCACCTGAGGCTTCTATAGAATGTTATACATATAACCATGTCCATAGAATCTGCATGGACTCTATCTATCTCTATACAAGTTTACAACTGGGCGTTACCATTTGGGGTGTCACTGAACAGTCTTCCATTGTCCAATTAGTGGTGACGGTGCCGGTATGTGTGGAGACACGCCCCTTTGACAAAGGGAAGGTTAACACCTGGTTGTCAATTTATTCCTAAATTTCTAATAGAGGAGCGACACAATGCAAAATGTTAAGAAAAAGTTGTCCAGAATTGTTAGGAGTGGTAAAAATCCTTAAAGGGGTTGTCCAGGATAAAATGAAAATTAACCCCTAAACTAAACCCCCTCCCCTCATCTAACTTACAATTTAATTAAATTAACAAAAAAATGTATAATTACCCATATCCCCTGGAGTGGTCAGGTGACCGCTCCAGGGACACTATATGATAATCTGTTGACGTTCAGTTTTACAGGTTCCGAAATGGAACATCATCATTACTCTTCCCCCTCCCCTATCCCCATCAACACTTACCAAGCCTTTCTGTGTTCGAAACAGTTCCTCCCCTCTTCCTGTCTTCTAGTAGTGGGTGGAATTGGTTTAGCCAGTGAGATGTGGAGGGTGGGAGAGGCTAGCATTGGGCAGGATCGCTAGGCTAGTGAGAGTGGGAGGGGCTAATGATGGGCGGGATCACTGGCTAGTGAGACAGGGAGGGGGAGTGTATAGTGAGAGAGGGAGAGGCTGAGTGAGAAGGGTGGGATCATTGTCTTAGTGACACAGGGAGAGTGGGAGGGCCTAGGGTTAGTGATACAGGCAGGGTTGGAGGTGCTAGGCTAGTGAGACAGGGAGGATTTTGTAATGGAGTGGGGGGACTGAGTGAGAGGGAACTAGTGTAGCAGCTACACAGAAAGCTTCACAGAAGGAAGCTAAACCAAGTAAACAAAGGCAGAGGATGCAGCAGCCACCAGAGACACCCAGAAATCACTCCAAACACTGCTAGAGGTATATGGGTGCACTTATTACTAGCATTGACACAACTTTACAAATTCCTGCTTGGAAAACCCCTTTATCTAAGTCACACAGCTTTTTTAAACCTTTAAAATGTGGATTATATTGGAAAGGTTCTGTACTCGGTCAACATTAAAATATAGGTACAGTGAAACCTCTCCGAAAGGCTACCTCTTTAAGAAGACCACTTTTTTTTTACCCAGACCACATGTTCATACCAACCATCTTCTTTAAGAAATTCACTTTTTCATGTCATTTTGAGTACTATTTCACTGTATATTGCCTTTACTATAAGGGACCCATACTTCCCTATAACATAACAGTTCTGGAGCATTGTCTATATACCTCACTGTTATTGTTTCTCTTTTCAGCCGATGGTATTACACCAGTTGGATACAATTTGTCATAAGATGGCAGGGTTATGTCTCATAGCATTGAGTATCGATCATCAAAAAAATGTACGAAAACTTGTATTATCTATGTTCAGTTGCAAGATAATGGCAATGGTTTTGTGAGGTTGGGTCATAGACCCAAAAACATTCCATGTCTAAACCATCCCTAGATCCTGGGTTGGGATTGTCACATCGTATACATTACTTACTACAAATCAGATTATATTTCGTTCTGTTTTTTAAATCCTCTCTGGTACTTTTTTTTATTCCCCTATTCTTACTAAATTCATGTGAAAAGATTTCTTTTAGCCTCTGTAACATGGAATACATGTCCTTTGCATGAGTAGGACAGCGGCTGGTTTTGACCCACGACATGACACATGAGCACTGTCTTGGCCATGCTACCTATACCTTCTCACCAAACATGGCGCCTACGGTACTGTATATTGAGCTGGGCTTGCCAAAACCAATAAAGCCATATAAAACACACATGAATTAAGGAGTATCATAAAACATATACGTATCCTAACCATAGAAATATGTACAGAAGGCATAAAACGTAGCCCCTATTTAATGATGTAAAGAGCTGGACTAGTTGGAGGTGGTGAAAGGTCCCCTTTACTAGAGCGAGAGCTCAATCATATTATAATGCATGGCCATGTGATCAACAGTCATGATGTCACTTCCTGAGAAAAAGCAAGTGCCCATGTTTTCAATGTCCTCCACAGCCCCTTATATCCGTCCCTTTCACTACGTTCGGCCTCCTACAGCCAAGGTTGGAACAAATCAGCAGGTTATCTGCCGTGTTCCCCGTAGGATTTCTACAAGAATATTGTGCAAGGGTCATGCAGAAAACGTTGCAGTCTGACAAACAATGAGGTCCACTATATCTCATTCATATCATTATTATATAACTGTACACTAGCATTATCTAGCTTTACGGAGCCCGGCGCTTCTATGGGTAAAAGCCCGATATAATGTAACCTCCCAAGAAGTGAGAGGAAATCCTTCATCCATCACTCATCGGGACGCACATATTTGATCACCAGCTTGTACGTGCTCACTCTCAGCTCCTGTTCTCTGCACTTGTTCTCTACGGTATATCAAACATTGTACACAATAGCAAGATTAACATTACTCTATGAACCAGAAGGAGCAAAAAGATTTACAGACATGGCGAGGTCTATGGGCACAGTGTTCTCAAGGATTGTCAATCTTCAATGTTCCATGGAATTACACAGGTAACCAATATCTATTTCTTGTCTTATGATATTCCCGGCTGTTTGGAAATTTTTGAGAATTTTAGAGGAGTGTTTTTTATTTTAGATATTTTTTCTTATTTTATTGTGTTATTTTATTTGCAAGGATCAGATATTCTAATAGCATCAAACTGATGTTTTTTTTTCTTCTGTATTGTCATTCATATGTTCCTACGCTAACATCTAACCCATGTTGACCCGAACTTTCTCACCAGAGAGTTATAAACACCAACCTTAGTAAAGGCTAAATAGACTTGAGATCTTTTGATGATCTTGGATGTTTTTCCATTTCCTAGAGAACTCGTGGATACACCCTTGAAGTCATTTTGGCAGTCTGGCAACTCTTACGAAGGATCATCACTGTTCCAAGTCTTCTCCACCTGGATATAGAAAGAAACTTTACCCTTAAATACAGAAGATATACATTGTAGCAGTGACTCAATCTGTCTATATCTGACATATAGTAACTATTCTTATCCATATATCGTACAATACAATCAGATGTCAACTTGCAAATTAATCTCTGTACCAAATAATAAAATTAACATTGCTCTTTAAATTCCTTCAATATCCTACAGAAGTTGGTGCTCCATGGATGGTTTTACAGAATATTAACACAGTAGAGGAAATATGAAGATTTATTTCAGCCAATGAACAAAGGTAAGGCCAGACATAGTAGACATATGGTAGAAGATACGTCTTGAAGATACATCTTGAAATCAAACATGTACACCACCCAGTGGAGGAATACTGGGAGTAGTAGCAGGTCATAGTTGGTCTCCAATGACTGTAGTGGCCTCAATCAACTTCCATCACTATCACAATTAGAGAAGTGGGCTACAGTGTGGAAGATGGTGGTGGTAGTAATAGCTTCCTCCAAAACACGTATAAGGCAGGTAACATGGAACAGAAAACTTATAAGGAGGCACGGTTCTTAGGCCAGCTTTACATGGGCTTGTTTGGCTCATAACGTATGGACCAGATGTTGGCTGTATTTCTTGGACTGAACCCTAAGACTGATCCAAACTCCCAACATCATGGTCATCTATGATGCTAGGAGCCCTTGTCTCCTGGTGGCTCTATTGTCTACTCTCTACTGGCAATTGTGAAGTAAGGGGAAGCTGGAAATCCTAACATCAAAGACGTCCATGAGGGTCCAGGGCCCAGCTCGATCCAGGAAATTGGCCAACATCCAATAACATATTAAAAAAATGAAAATAATTAAATATTCAAATCACCCCCCTTTCCCTAGTACACCTATAAACAGTGCTTGATCAGCATATGTAAATCCAGAGAAACACCCTGCACTTCATCCACCAATGTGTCTCTGAAACCAGGAAGTGGAGGGGAGAGGAGACAGGAGAGCAGGTAAAACCCTAAGATGGAAAAAACCCTTTAGGCTAGGGCCCCATGTTACAAAAATGCTGTAAAACCGTGGCAGTTACAGGACCTGCAAAATGGATGGGAGTCTGACTAATCTCATACACACATTGCAGAAAAATATCCACAGCAGAAATGTTGCAATTTCAAAAACTGTTGCGTTTTTCTAAGTCTCTGCATGTCAATGATACCTATAGAAACGCTGGCGTTTTCCATCTACGTATAATAGGGATAGGCTGCCCGCAGAGGGAAACTTTTTGGTTGTCCCTCACTACAGAGGGCCTTAGCCTCAAACTGGTTGTCCTGGAAGTATACTTTTTTCCTGTCCCGATGCTGTGGTGTCTCACGATGCTTTGGTGTGTCCTGATGTTCTGTGGCACCATGAGTCTCCTTCCAGTAGAAGTCCTCGCCATCAGCGTTCTCATTGACCTAAGGAAAGGATCTGGGATGTGACTTACATACATTCTTATGACGTCCCTGGTCCTTCACTTTGGCAGCTGAGTAGAGGAAGCCCGGAACGCTGTGGAACCAAACATCAGAGGGTGTGACGTTCCATTATTACTGCAAGTCCAGGGTTGGGACCCTACGTTCACACCAACTGACATCTCTTATTGCATCCCTCTACCACAAACATCAGGGGGGAGACATTGAAGCATTGGGTACAGGGGAGTATGGGTTTTTTTTTATCTCTGGGAAAAAAACAGTATTTCCTGGAGAACCCCTTTAAGTTCTCAATCTCCCTAATGGGTCATTTGAAATAAATCCAGTGCACAATTGCACGCTAGCTTTGTGGTTCGCCACCAACTTATGAATGCAATAAGCAGAAAATGTAGCCGGACACAAGAACCCTCCCCTTCAAAGGGTTATTCCACAAGACCTTAAAAAAAAACTGACTGCCACATGCTTGTTTTATCAGGTTTTCAGAAAAAAAATAACGTTAATCTTACCATTAGAATTCAGTTTATTAGCTGTCTTCCCACAATCCCCTGAACTGTAGCACCGTTCCAAAAAATCTTCTATCTGGTTGGGACCTACAGCACTGCTCATGTTTTTCTTCTGGTTCATGATATTCTGAGCCATCGGTTGCCTTCTTGTCACCAAACATCTGTTATTCATTTAGGAGACCAAAACGATTTAGAATTAGATGTATAAATATTTGTAAGATTATTCACAAGATGGGGGGGACTTAGAGTTAAATTTTTACATGTAATGTAGGTGGAAGTGGGAAAGGTCCGAGATACAGGAAGACGTTTGCAGCTGGAATCAAATAAGTCCATAGGTTGTGGGTGGGGTTGAGACGATCTTGAGATTTCAGGATCGATTTTAAAATTCGATTTCCAATCATTTTCCAGCCGATCCCAATCGCTCAGCCTTAATTGTATCGGGTTGATCCGATCTTGAGATTACAAAATCTGATTTTCGATCATTTACCAGCCAATCCCGATCTTGAAATTTATTCGATTGCAGATCAGGATCCAATCTTTTCCAATCCCAATCGCTCAACCTTAGTCACGAATGCAATCGCTTCAGGTCAATAATAACAATTGATACAATATTAAAAATATTAACAATTCTATCGAAAAAAATAGCTACATGTAGTATAAAGAATAAATTACATTGAAACCAGACTGGACGTACGATGCTTGGCTGGAGCTTCCAATAACCCACCATGGTCATGTCACAGGTATGAGTAGTAGCGCTTCCCTACACTATAGCGCAGCGCTACATGTCTTGTAGTTGCACCCATAAACTGGACTATTAGTGCTATGTTATGTTTCAAAAAAATCCGATTACCGATCATTTTCCAGCCGATACCGATTGTGAAATTTGCTCGGTCACCGATCGGAATCCAATCCCGATCGCTCAACCCTAGTCAATGCTCCTGTATGGGAAAAGTCACTTTTGGGGTTGAGCCGATCTTGAGATTTCAAAACCCGATTTCCGATCATTTTCCAGCCGATCCCAATCGTGAAATTTGCTCGATCGCCGATCGGGATCCGATCTTTTCCAATCCCGATTGCTCAACCCTAGTTGTGGGATTTGATGGAAGATCTGTAACAGGACCTATTATTTATCATGTGACATTTATAATACCGGGGTCTTGTTATGTCACAAGGTCATGGCGTAACCATTACCTTTGCACTTCCTATAGTTATTCCCCTGTTCTAATCTATCAGTTAATTATAGACTTTATACAAGGTTTAGAAGAATAACAAGGCTCCTTATTGAGGCCATATCTTTAGGTAAGATTGTTGGGAGTCCAGCACCCCCGTTGATCAGCTCAATCCTCCTGGTGAAGCAGATGTGTAGTAGCTATGCCATTGCATCTCAGTTTCCATTCTAGTAAATGGAAGCTGATATTCAGTATTCAGAACCATCTGCTTCCAGCTTGGTGCACCGCACAGATATCAGCCGATGGCTTGGAAGGTCCAATCCAATATTCATAGGCTATGACTATCGTCTTGGACAACCCCTTTAAATTCTATTTTTCTAACCTTAAATAAGTTAGGTGGACATTTAGTGATGTTCTTGCCAAACAGAGGACAAACGTGAACCCATTTTCTACCTCTACTAGTCCACACCTTGAGGGGATACAAGTAATTTCTGTCTATTAGAGTATAATTAGAAGCGATGACAATCCTATTCAATGCCAGAGTATGTAATGCTGAATAGTGAATAGGATGGTAACCCAATACTTGGATACAATAGCAATCAGTGATCATATTAGTTACCCTTAAAGCTTATGACATGCAATCAAAACCTGCCCTTTCCCTCCTTTGTTTTCGGTGGAACACAAACAGAACATGACATCATGCCAAGGGTGCTCAAATATTTAGTTTCCAAGTGTGTCATACCACTTCAGAGCAGGTTGGGGAATTGCTGGGCATATGTATTAATCTTGGAATTTTAATAGAATTACGCACTTTTGAAACACATGTTGAGTTGGTGTAAAGGTACCCGGTGCCAACTTACAATCCTTGAGAAGTGTCTCTACTTTAGCCAAAACTAGCTATCAAAATTAGGTTAAAAGAAAGTCAGGTTAAACATTGACACTGCTGGGTAGAGCTGCCAGCAAACATGTACGGCAAGGAACGGACGGACGAGAATGGTTGGAGAATCCTTACAACTGCTACAAAGTAACCAGAATTGTCCAGAATCACCTCCAATAATGATCTTCTAATACAATCTATTGGTCAGGTATAAAGCTTTATCTAATAATGATATAATACGCAGGACATTGAATTCGTGAACTTGCATCACCATAATGGCAGAAGGGAATGGCTGTGCAGGTAAAAGCTTATCTAGAGCAGAATGAAATCTTAGTCATATAAACTGTAAAACTGATTGACCCACAAATATTACCGGGACTGTGCCACGAACGTGTTTGGAAACGGCCTCATCTTGGTTCACTCTCGGTGCACAACATACATCTCATCTCCTGCACCCTGCAAGCCACTTTATAGAAGGGAATCTAATTGCAAGGACACCTTGATCCATCAGATTTACTAGAGCTCAAGCCGGAAAAGTGACTTGAGGTTATACCAGAAAGCTATATCAGTGTTGATTTGAGTTCAGGTACAGAATTATTATGAGACCAGAACCCTTTGATGGTTTAGGTGCATCTAGTGCAATGGACTAGGACTGGCTTGGGAAACACAAGACTTTACGATGACACAGTTATTGCACATGCAACATAAATCACCAGTCTCACCACATTCTCATCCTGTCCTATTGGATTGATATCCGGTGACCAGAACCAAGCATAGCAGTGCCGTGAAGTTGTCATGTTGAGACCAGACTAGGATGATGTGAGCCTTGTTATGGGAAGCTTATTCTGCTGAAAGTAACTACAAAAATGGGCAATAAAGTAACGTCACTTGTTAGTAATAATAGTCATTTCACAGGTGGAATTTACTCAATATTAGACTAGAATTGAAGGGACCACTCCCTTATTAATCGACAGCCACTTGACCATACGCAGGTTAAATCCATGGATTCTGGAAGGCCCAGACAGTGTGTTGTAGTCACCACTTACCCTCCCATCTAGGTTTGGTGGGTCAAATCAGTGTGAACATGGGACTATGATATTGAGCTCCTCTTCTTCTTCTCAAGCCATTGACGTCATGCCCATGGGTCAAATGGTCATTGGCCTTGCTATAGTCCTGTCCATTTAAATGAATGAATGAAACCTTGGTCTAAGCCAGTTAGATGAGGTGCAGTCATGTATGCCTGTCTTTTCATGCATGTTACTCCAGATTTCGTTATCTGACATATTGTCACTCTATAATTATTATTGATAGACACATTGCTAAAAGTCATTGTTAAAAGCTTTGAGTGCAATGAAAATAGTTACCTATAAATTGTTACTTGTACTATATATACATATTGTACATAGTATAGCAAAATCCCATTGAGTTGTTTTCAAGTCTCCAATTTCCCAGGACCTTTCCTTGTTTCACCAGTACATGAAGGGGCACAGAACACAAGGCTGGTAGACCAGAAGCGAAAACCTAAATCTATACTCACCTATGAATTAAAAACTCAATCATATGAAAGTAAAAGTTACAATAGTAGGAGGATCAGATTATACGCTCTCCAATACAGTGAATGGTACAGAAGAGAAGGTTGCCTTTTCTAGTTTCCAGGCCGCGTGAACTTTTTTGCATTGATTTGCTTTGCCTGTATTACAAACCGGATGGCCATAGAAGATATAAGGTCATGGCTGTGATAGAAATGTATACTATATAGGCAAAAAGATATAGGGGAAGTCTCTGCAGCTTCCATAGAAAGCGCAGCTCTGGAATACAAACCAATATTGTGCAGGCTAAGAATTAGAAGCTTTAGATGAACATGGAAGATGTGTTATTTGGCTGGATAGGGGCTTATATTATAATCACAAAATCCCTGAACATACTTTTCTGACACTTTAAGAGGTCTTTGATATTCTGCATCTTAGTTCAGGTTTTAGGTTTCGCGTATTATTACAGGTTATTTGCCGGGACATACATACAGTATAGCAATCTGTTATCTAGCAACAGTATATTTGTATCCATCCTTATTAATAAGATCATCGAGACTCTTCAGGGAATAAAGAATCTTTGTTTTGTGAAAAGTGAAGTAAACAGGAGAACGTCTGAACAGTAAATGAAGAGAGTGAAATAAATCACGTATCGCCGTGAGCTGGATCAAATGTTCAAAGAAGAGTAAACTTCACGAACAAAACAGATTCATTCCTCACCTCTCTAACCCATGGGTGTGAGCAACCCTTGTGGCTGCAGATTGGCACAAACTCATTCCAATCTGCGAAGGTGATTTGCTAAAATTGGTAACATTTGGATTGTTGCGATATCTTTTGTTAGTATAGTTACATAGTAGATGAGGTTGGATGGAGACATCAGTCCATCAAGTCCAACCTATAACCCTACAGTCCCCTACAGTCTTGATCCAGGGGAAGGCAAAAAAAAACCCATGAGGCTCCTGCCAATTGCCCCAATTCAGGGAAAAAGAAAAAATTGTAACTTTTTTCTCTCCCAACTTTATTGGACGGGTTAGGTCAGACTTTTATCCACACGACCTTCTGGTAGAGAAAAACATTACAAGGGGGCGCTCTGGTCAGGAACCCCATTAATGAGTCAGGACTAAGAGGTAGGAGTTGCTCCTCTTCTGGCAGACTTGGCCCAATCCTTGGACAGCTAGTCATTGGAACAGCAGCTGCTATAGGAAATGTTGTGGCTGTCCAAGCTGATTGACTGGCTGCTCACCCCACCAGCTTCATTTTCATAAGGGCTTGTTTTAATGCCACAACTTCTTCAATGTATTGTTGGATAAGACAAAGTAAGGATGGAAACTTCTCTAGCTACAACCTTTCAAATTAGGGCAGTGTTAAAATGTCATTTTTGAAGTTATCCATAGTTCTGGCTGAGATACGTCCAGAGAAATATCAAAAATCCACATACTACATAGCCCTGAGCCCTCCCAGTTTGTCAATGGTGTCAAGATATAAGTAGAGATACAGATATAGCAAACATTAAGATCAAGATGGATGCATTTATGGTTTGATATCTTGCACAAATAACATTCTGGAATACTTAGCATGAGCTGCCTGTCAATTCACATGAATTGCTGGAAAGTGCCAACTCCCAAACCCAAACCCCCAACTCCTCTCTCCTCCCCTCCAATGCTGCCTATAGTAAAATAAATAATTAGTGACACAGTGGAGGACTAATATCTCATATCAAGGGAGTGGCCATTGCGATCATAGTGTCCCTGCTATGATATAATAACCCTGTGCTGTGGCATAGTACAGGGATACTGTTCACACATAGCGGAATAGCATGGCCCTTATGGCCGTTTTAATTCAGTGCCAGAGCAAATGCCAAGTTTAAATGGTGCAACCACTGAATTGCTAATGCCACTATTGAAATCCATTGTGCTCATCGGTGATTCTATGATTGGACCATTGCAACATAATGCGAAAGCAAGAACTTTGAAACTAAAGCCAAATGGTGAATAATAGGGTTTGAATGGGTTTGAAAACTGCCTGCCGATTTCTGTCTCCTGCCCAGTTTCTCGGGCAGGAAATGGAAACCTGTATAACGGAGATCGGGCGCTGGTGTGAACCTGCCCTCAAAGTAGAAAATTACTGTGAAACATACACATTAGGTATCCCTGTATCTGAAAGTGCCCGGTCTACTGAATATAGGGGATCTGATCCCCTGTTCCGTCGGGAAGGGGTTAATAGGAGCACTGCAGATCCCCTATATTCAGCCACGCTGAGTTCCAAGTAGGGTGAGAACCCCCAATCCTCAAGCTCAGGGAAGGGGCAGACAGAGAACCAAAACACCCCCTCCCCTTCCCCAGCACCTACTGCACCCAGAAATTCCGGCCATTTTAATTTTTAAAATTTCCCAGTAGCTGCTGCATTTCCCCCCCTCGGCTTATACTCGAGTCAATAAGTTTTCCCAGTTTTTTGCGGTAAAATTAGGGGCCTCGGCTTATATTCGGGTCGGCTTATACTCGAGTATACAAAGCCGGTCAGAATCACCAATTTGAAGTTGGCCTGAATTTTGAAATATACACAGTCCAGTCACATTAATGTCACCACCTATCACAATCCAGAATAACCGCCTTTGGCAGAGCGGACCGCTGCAAAATGTGCAGGAAAAGAGGGGATGTTGTGATGATGTCACTGGGATGTTGAACCATGCCGACTCCAGTGCCGTGGCCAGCTGCGCTAGGTGACGCGGTTGAGCATCCATGGCACGAACAACCCGATGAACGTGGTCTCACAGATTCTCAATTGGGTTCAAGTCCAGGGAATTTGCTGGCCAAAGGAGTACGGTAAACTCATCCTGGTGCTCCTCAAACCATGCATGTACACTGCGAGCTTTATGACACGTCGCATTGTCCTGCTGGTAGATGCCATCATCCTGAGGAAAAACAATTTGCATGTAGGGGTGAACATGGTCCGCAAGGATAGATGCATACTTGTGTAGATCCATTGTGCCTTCCACAATGATGAGTGCACCCAGATGGCTGATGACACGCGCCTTCTGCGATTGGTTATTTAACGTTGACGTCAAGAGTAGACAGTGGTCACACTAATATGACTTGACTGTGTATCTGATCAATCTGATTGATTGATACATACATGTGTGTGATGGAAAGACCCAACCTCTTCTGATCCATATGACTTAACATTTCCCCAGAATATGAAGATTTTTTTTTTTCCCCTAGAAGTGATTTTTATAGTTTCGGAAACTTGTAACTCTCTGATTTTTGCTATATATTTGGTCATTTATAGAATTAACTCCTTAGTGGTCTAGGAAGACCATCCCGCCACCTGAGGTATAACATATAAGTAACAGCGCACATTCGTGAGCCCACGTGTCCAACCACATCTATACCGGCACCATCACAGCTCAGCCTCATTGAATGTCTAAGGAAAGTTCAACAGTCTTAAGTGCTTTAACTACACTTGCAATAATTTACTCTGCAGGTCCTTTGAAATAAAAGCGTAGGGTCCCGGCCAAGAGTATCTTACTAGTGCAAACATTCAGGAACATTTACAAGGTAAGTAAGGATCTAAATTATGTTGCTAATTAATTTTATATTTCCTCTGGCTACTCGCGAGCTGCTGCCTGGCATTCCAAGGGTTGTACATTCATTAGCGCAGGTAGTGCGAGCGCATGTGCTGCCAAGAGCTGAGATCATACTTCAGCTTTTACCCTCCGTTAAAAAAAGAAAGAAAAGTAAATAAACAAATAGAAGGAATGTAAAATGCACGGTGGACGCATAGCTGAATGCAAGGAAAAAAGGTTGCTATGGCATCGCCACAAAACCGAACTAAACATATGAACGAAGTAAAAGGTTTTCCAGAATGATACAGAATAGAATGGAAGTGAAGATTAATGAGAGAGTGTATGCTGACTGATTACAACTTCTCCAAACCAAGGGCATGCAGGGGTCACGGGAACGTGCCAAGGTGCCTCGCTACTTCAAGGGGTTTGTCCTATATGTGAAATTGGTGGCGATTTGCTTAAATGATCCCTAACTATTCAGACAACTTTGTGTCATATAATAGCTTGTACTGTGTTTCAAATATTGCTGTTTCTTCCTAAAAAAAACCCTCTACTACGAGGAATCTGCCTTGGTAATTTGCTGTTACCTTCTTGTTACTAGGGACAGTATGTCTTTAGAAAGCAACAGGCTCAAGACAAAACATAGGAAGTGGAGGTGGAAGGAGCTGGTCTCTCCTTACAGGCTCTGTGCTACTTGTATGTACACTGCTTACAGAGGAGTCCACAGTTTTGCAAAGCAAGTGTAAGTCGAGTTTATCTATGTTACGTTCGTGTCTATGCCCAGACCCAGAATCTGGACTGCAGACTGCACCACTAAGGGAACAGGGGAAGGAGACTTTCCCTGATGCTACAGCGGCTAGCTAGGCCCTGCCTGCGGGTGGTGGTCAGCTGTACCCAAGCTAGCCTTGGCCCCGACAACTCCTGGCTCTCTAACATGAAGGCCTAGCTGACAGATAGGGCGAGAGCTACAAGAGAGCTAGGGACTGGAGATACAAAGGTGGTCACCCCTACAGAAACCAAGGTGCAGCTGCAGACAAAACAGTATGGGGTGTGCTGGACAACAGACACGCAGCACAACACAATACACAACAAGAGAATGAGGAGAGGGACAGTGGAGAGGTGAGGAAAGGGTTAACACAGGACTGGGGCAAAACAAACTGGAACCCAAACCTCACAAACAACCAGATAGTGCCAAACAAACAGAACTGAAGGACAGGGTAGAGTAGAAGTGTGGAGGGACAAACCAGACTCACACACAAGGCAACACTCACACCACTACCTAGCCAGTTGTAATACTACCAAAACAATACTCCTCCATGAGCCACGAATTCTAGGTGGTAACCACAAAAACCAGCAACTAGTGAAGCCAGCCCTCCTCCTAATAAAGGCCCCAGAATCGTCCCATAGGATAATGGCAACGACCAACACCTGAGGTTCCATCCAAAGAACCTCAAGTAAATTCTAAAGGCCGATACTCAATGCCCAAACAGATGGCCCAATGGTAAGGAAACCACCAGAAGACCTCAGACCAATGGACCAAACCCCACTAGAAAAACACACAATTTTTATACAAGTCTACAGGTTGTGACAATCTATTTCTGAAAAGCTGCTGGTATTATTGGCGATAGGATGTTATTCATAGACTTGATTGTGGATCTCCTATATTATGTTCTCTTGGGCTGTTCCAGCTATGTGTTTGCTATTGTACAGTTACTTCTGGCACCGTTAGTTGTCAAAAAACAAGTAGCAGCAGTAATGGCTGGTACAGATTGTTCCCATGTCTCAGAGTGAAATGCAAAATGTGATGCAGCCATAATGGGACAATTATCAGCAGAAAAACTGACCGGACACCACAAACGCAGGTACCTTTAAAAAATGATGGAAACAGCTAAATAGTGTTGTGTCTCCAAATCCCATAGAGGTAAATAGGGGCTCTGGAAACTGTAATACAGTCGTGTTGGACTCAGATCCTTGTATTGCATTTCACTCATGACTGGTTGAGATGGGCATACTCCTTTAAGGTGAACAAATAGGTTGTATTGTAATAATGGACGTACAGAGAGATGGGAGGGAAATGGTCAATATGGGAAAGGAAGTTACGCCCCTCCATAATCCTCAGCTTCCCTTAATGTAACCTCATTCATAAGGACTTACCTCTAAAGCAGGAATATATATAATGGGAGATGTAGCCAAGGCGCTATAGGTCACGCCCGGGGTGAGCGGGAGGTGCCTATCCATCAGACACCTCACTTTACTGCCTGACTCAGTGACTCTTTATAAACCGCAATAAAATGAAATATTTGAGATTTATTAGTACGCGGAGTAATATGGACATTATTCATCTTGTGCTGAAATCAAACGCCAGAGCCAAGTCAACATTTTTCTTATTCCGTGCTGGAGGTCTCTGCATGTAAACTGTTTATAGAGAAAGTGGTGGAAGCGAAATGTAACAAAATATCGCAATGTTAAGTGGTCACTGTTGTTACAACAAACATACGCTGATACGATGGCCGGCGTAAGGTCGTCAAAATCGCGCTTTTCTGTGTAAGGAATCACTCCCTTCTCTCTAACTTGTCTTACACTACATGTTGTCAAATGAAATCCGTCTTGAGAAGCAGAAATGATGAGATGGATTGCAGAAAGTGGGCGGGTCTTTGGCTGCTGATCTGTGCATCAAATTCTGTGCAGGTCTAACACTGCGGCTTATACATAGCACAGTTGCAATATTTTTATGCCTTGTTCTCCGCAATACAAGCGTGCCATTTGCCCCAATGTTCCTACAATGCATAGGAGCTGGTTGGATATTTTGTTTCCTTATGACTCCCTTTCCTATACAGGACTAGTCATTGACTCTAGCATTGCCGTCAGTCTCCCTTCGATGTACAATACCAGTCATTTTGCAGTCAGCAGTTCAGACACACGGCGCAGACTTCATTCTTGGCGCGCTTAATGGTATGGCTAACAGAACCAAGTGATTTGCATATCTAGACATGGCCCGGATTTGCCGAAAAAATGTTTGCTGGGCAGATCAAATAGTTTGGGTAACCAAACCAAGAAAGATGTGGCCTGGATCAATAAAGCATTCTGACATTTCTTTTGGAAACGTAATAGTTTGCATAGTGATGAACAAACTATACTCGTCTAGGGTGGATGGAGTTTCCTAAATATTTGTGGGTATAGTGTAGCCAACATTTTCACATGTTTCAGAGTGGGTGGGAAGTATCGGTTATTTTTCTAATCTGCCGCTACTGAGAGTCCTGGCTAGCAATGACGACTCAATCTGAAATAGCCAATTTGCCAAAGGATATGCTACAAAACATTGCACCTTGTTTAGGAAGTATTACATACCGTACTTGGCTACAGTTTGGGTTCCAATAACAGTCACTCAACGTTAGAGACACAACAGGAGAGAGTCAATATTATACCTGTAGTGAATGTCAGACGAGGCTACAAAACAAGGGTGTTAAAGGGACGGTACAATGTCTATATAACCCAGCTGGACAAACGATTTCCCAAAAACAAAAATCAAAAGAGACCTGTCTAATACCGAACACAACCATTGGAAGCTATTGGATACATTGTATTCGTATACATACTGGCTTCTTGTAATGATGGAAGCCTTGGTGTTTGTGCAAACTGTGAATTAAGTCATTCGTTAACAAAAGCAAGTACTTTGGTAACTCCTAGTGTCCTGCATTAGAAAAAGCGACAAGTGGATTCTCCATAACCTACCGTCTACAAAATTCCAGAGCATCACGTCTAACCACGATGAAGAAACAAGATTACGTAACAAAAAAAAAATTCCATAAAGGTTTCCACCATGATAGTAATAAAGGGCATGTGGACTAAAAATTTAGGGAATCATTTCATTTTGGTTCTCCAGTTTTGGAAATTAGAGATTGGCGAACCTCACGAATATTGGAGAGGTTTAGCCTCTGCTTTGAACAGACCCAGGGTATAATAGTGCTACGTGGGTGATGAATGAAAAATGTTTTTCAAATTCAAAACTTTTGGAAAATTTGGGTAAATCTGGTCTGATCTGAATCAATTTGCTTATGATGACTAGAGATGAGCGAACACTAAAATGTCCGAGGTTCGAAATCCGATTCGATCTGCACACTGTTCGACTGTTCAAACGGATTTCGAACCCCATTATAGTCTATGGGGGGAAATACTCGTTTCAGTGGTACGCAAAATTCGATAAAATTATACTTACCAAGTCCACGAGTGACAGTCAGGCTGGATTCTCCTTGAAGTCTTCTCCCAGCGCAGCGTCCCCGCGTCTTCTTCCGTCTAGAATTCACTCTGCCTAGGCATCTGGGCCTAGGCAGAGCCGCCTGCGCATGCGCGGTCATGCACGGACATGCGCAGTCGGCTCTGCCTAGGCCGGGTGCCTAGGCAGAGTGAATTCCAGCTGGAAGACGCTGCGGGGACGCTGCACGGAGACTTCTAAAGGTAAGAGAAGAACCAGCATTGATTGGCTGACTGTATAGCATTCTGCCAATCAACGCTGGTTCTACATCGAACCTTAAACTTCGAACAGCTAGTAGTGTTCGATCGAGTATGAGTATTTCGAATACCATAGTATTCGATCGAACACCTACTCGATCGAACACTACTCGCTCATCTCTAATAATGACCTATCCTTGGTGGGAGTTCTGGGTGTCGGCTGTTACAGGCAACCTCTGCTCCAGAATCTATACAGGGGATGGATCCTCTATAGTGGCAGTGCCATAATACTGACACTGAGTGGATAAGATGGAAAACAATGGTAACTGAAATACCCTCTTTGCTTATTATGGGGTCTGTTGGGTTTCTATGAAGGGGTTTGTCTTATTACCAGTCTAGATAGGGCAGCAGGCAGAGCGATCTTGTCTGGTATTCGTGATGGACTTTGCTAAGTTCTAACAATGCCTAGTTATTCGCAAGTGGCTGAGACTCCTCCTAGTTTGGCCAAAAGATAACGTAAAGGAGTCCAGTTGGAAAAAAATGGAGATGTGTCAAGTCCAATGTATAATCCTACATCATTGATCCAAAGGAAGGCCAATTATCCTATAACAGGGTTAAGTATTTGTCATAGTCTGGTGTCCTGGTCCCATATTCCATGTACTTGGACTTGATGGACTAATGTCTTTATCCAACCTCATTAACTATGTAACTATGTACTTGAGTAATTTTTCCATTTTGATGGCTAGGGAGACCCCATAATTTGGTAGCTTCTCACTACCCATTAAAGTTGGAGAACCAACTGGGATGGAAGTCTAGTCATCGGGTTTCCTAGTTAGCCTCATATGACTGCTGCTTTGTTATAGTACATAAGCCCTTGGACATGGCCATTCCCTGTTAGGTTGCGAGTCCTGGTAGTCACTTGTTACTAGGGTTGAGCGATCGGGATTGGAAAAGATCGGATTCCGATTCCGGGATCGAGGTTGGAGGTTATTTCCCACAATGCTTGGCTATTGGCCAATCATTGTTTTGGCAGTAGCCAAGCATTGTGGGAAATAACCTGCGACCTCGATCCCGTGGGAAAAGATCAGAATCGGAATCCGATCTTTTCCCCTCCCGATCGCTCAACCCTACTTGTCACCCCATTCTTTATATTGATCAACCAAACCAATATGGCTCTTAGCTTTCTCTCCTTTGCGACCTTGAACCATCTTTGTGACTGCACTGTCTACCGACCCTAAGAGGTTAAGTTTTTGGCTTTGTATCTTTATTTTCCGAATGTGATTTTTCATACACAAAACATGATCCAGAAACTGGAGCCGTCTCTACTTTCCTGGGCTTTAATGTGCAAAAATCTCAGCAATCTAACATCATTCAGCTCTGCCACATGGCTCATTACACTTACCCATAAATTACAAAAAAAATGGATAAGAAAGCCGAAAAACACGCCGCGCCGTATCTAGTGTAAACACGTTATTCATTTTTCATGCCTAACAAGTGAGCTCGGGATAGCAGGGGGATCTTATTCTTCCCCTCCCCCCCTTCTTTCCATTAAAAGGTTCTCACTTTTTCACCTGCGCTTTTAAACTTTATAGAAAAACCAGCGACATCGTCTGCCACAAGAAAGGAAGAAAGAACCACATTTACTGCGCCAGGGCGAATTTTATACATAATGAACTGATATTATGAACAGGTGTCAAGGATTTGGCCTTTTTCTAAATGAGTTATATTTTTAGTTTGAGTCACAAGAACTTGTTTGAAATATTTCGCTCTTTTATTGTGAGCTGAAATGGAGATCGCGTTTCATATATTTACTTCTGTTTCCCATGGCGAGACTTGTGAAACCCCAGTCCTGGAAGAACACAAACTTTTTTTTTTTTTTGGTTTTAATAATTCCAGAATTACAACAAAGACTCAAAGACTCCAAGACTACAACTACCGTGAAGGGTCTTTTATAGGAAGTTTATGTTACTTTCTGTCGATACATTGTAACACTAACGTGCACGGCTAAAAGATAGACGTTCTAGTAGGTTTATATACTGTACTTTTATGTTGTGGTTTGTATGGCTGGGCAATGTTGTATGGACGCTCATGTTGCGATGTGGGGAAGGGCTGGTGTATTATAGGTTCAGCGTGGCGTCTACTGCTGACTTGTTGATGGGTTGTCAACAGGTGTTTCTCTGATGGACACAAAGTGGACTCCATTATAAGGGCTCCGATGGTGTCCGTGAGTTACCGCTGTTTTAGCTGATGGACTCTCATTTGGGTCTACTGGGGGAGATGGAAATGGAGAGACAGTGTTTAACACTTGTGTGCTGTCCATTTTTATTACATAGGGTGCACAACCTTATTGACGTTGGGGGGGGGGGGGTCTTTTAACAAGTCTTTTGTGCCTATTTCCTTCTAATTAAATTTCCTTTTCTGACGAAGAAACACAAAGGGGCAACATGGTGGCTCAGTGGTTAGCTGGGGTCCTGGGTTCGAATCCCACCAGGAACAACATCTGCAAAGAGTTTGTATGTTCTCCTCGTGTTTGCGTGGATTTCCTTCCAGTCTACAAAGAAGACATACTAGGAAAAAAAAGTTCACCGCCTCTTCTTTCCTGTTTAGCCACAGGAAAATGGCCAACTGCGCCCACTGTGCATGTCCGTAGGCCAAATGGCGACGGATATGCTCAGTTGGCGCTTTTTGAAGAAGCCATGAAGGACAAGGAGGAAGAGGCGAACAAGAAGAAGGCATCGCTGGATAGTTTTCAGCGATCCCCAGTGCTACGAGAAAACTAATTAGCATATGGACAAAAACTGGGATGTCTAAGGAACGGCGGCGCGGAGCAGACATCTACAGGTAGGGGAAGAATAGACGTGGGTTTAGCTTAGAGGGACTCTATCAGCAAAATGATGCTGTATGAGAACCACATATGCGTGAATAGCCTTTAAAAGGGCTAAACCTCCCCCCCCCCCCCGTTTTAAAATAATACCCTAAAAACGATTATTCAAATGATACTTACCCGTGCACGCTGGGCGGTACTGCACTGTCCGACGCCATCTTGCTGTCATGCCTTCCTCTTCTTTCTTCTTCCAACGACGTCTTCCTGTCCTGGCTCTTCTCCGCCTTGATCTTCTGTTCTTCCGGCAGGTTGTGTTCAAATCCCGCACGTGTGCAGTAGTACTGCGCACGCGCTGGCGTAATTTTTGTTGTAGTTCTAAGTAACCCTTAGAACTACGCTCGTGAACTTCTTCATTCCAGAAGAAAAGATGAAGGCGTGGAAGAACCAGGACCAGAGGGCGTCGCCGAAAGAAGAAGAAAGAAGAGGAAGGCATGCCAGAAGATGACCGTGCATCACCGCCCAGCGTGCGGTGCACCACCTAAGAAAGGTGCATGCTACTAAAAAGAGGCTAAGAAAAGACCAAAGCAATGAAATCCCCCAAATAAATCTATACACAGATATTCTTCTAACAGGTCATTGATCCAACCTAAGATAAATTAGCCCATGTTGTAGTCTGATCAGACTTTCATGGCTGATTTCAGGGGGAAGATTTATTATGTCTTGTACGCCAGGTTTCCCTCCAGGCACATGGCCGAGCGGAGGTTGCGCCTCATTGACGCATCCCCCGGTCTACTGTAAGATTCAAATGATCTGCGAGATGGGAGAGCAGTATGGACACCAAGTGACTGGTCCAGGCAATGCAGCTACCGAGATGAGAACGTATAGATGTAGGGATCGAGCTGTGAGTCCTGGGAGCAGCACAGGGGAGGACCAAGGTGTAATGCCCCAACTGAGCCCAACAAGGGGGTAACAAGCGGCTCGCCTCCTCTCCTACAGACTGCAGAGATTCCCAGGTACAGCCTTCCTTCTGTATATGGAGACTGTATACACCATTGGTCCCCGTGCTCACGATTACAATAATCACTTCTCCATCATTATTGGTACGACTCGAGGACCTAGACACCATTGTCTGTGCTGTAACTTTCACGCTTGACTTCAACTGGAATTGAAAATACTTTTATAAGATTTATTGTAGGTATGCTGGAAAAAGAATATGGAAAAACAGACCGAGGTAAATGGAAGGAAAATCGAGGTTCATTCAACCAATAAAGAATTGTTTTAAGAGCTCCCTGTCTGAATGTATATTGTAGATACTGCGCTCGGACAGACACGCTTATGCTTTCCATTATATTTCCCATTCAGGACGGAATAGCGTACCTGGGGCAGATGTTACCTAATACATTGGGCAGCTGAGCGTCCAAAGTACTGGAGTGCAGGTCAGAGGTGCGTGATGTGCAGAGCACCAAGTGGATGAATAGCAGTCAGCAATATGGCTGCTACTACACGGGGGCTTTTGTAGGGTGTAGGGTCTGGTGAGCCCTATTTGTCTTCAACTTTGACTCCTCCCAGTGGTGTAACTAGGAATGGCTGGGCCCCAAGGCGAACATTTGACATTGGCTCACCTCACTCCCTGACCGACCCAACTCAGCTTCCCACCATGCATGCATGCACAAACTGTATTCCTGCACACAGTATTATCCCCCATAGTGGCCCCTGCACACAGTATTATCCCCCATAGTGGCCCCTGCACACAGTATTAGCCCCCATAGTGGCCCCTGCACACAGTATTATGTCCCATAGTGGCCCCTGCACACAGTATTATCCCCCACAGTGGCCCCTGCACACAGTATTATCCCCCACAGTGGCCCCTGCACACAGTATTATGTCCCATAGTGGCCCCTACACACAGTATTATGCCCCATAGTGGCCCCTGCACACAGTATTATCCCCCATAGTGACCCCTGCACACAGTATTATACCCCATAGTGTCCCCTGCACACAGTATTATGTCCCATAGTGGCCCCTGCACACAGTATTATCCCCCATAGTGACCCCTGCACACAGTATTATACCCCATAGTGGCCCCTGCACACAGTATTATCCCCCATAGTGTCCCCTGCACACAGTATTATCCCCCATAGTGGCCCCTGCACACAGTATTATGTCCCATAGTGGCCCCTGCACACAGTATTATGTCCCATAGTGGCCCCTGCACACAGTATTATGTCCCATAGTGGCCCCTGCACACAGTATTATGCCCCATAGTGGCCCCTGCACACAGTATTATGCCCCATAGTGGCCCCTGCACACAGTATTATGTCCCATAGTGGCCCCTACACACAGTATTATCCCCCATAGTGGCCCCTACACACAGTATTATCCCCCATAGTGGCCCCTGCACACAGTATTATATCTCATAGTGGCCCCTGCACACAGTATTATGTCCCATAGTGGCCCCTGCACACAGTATTATGCCCCATAGTGGCCCCTGCACACAGTATTATGTCCCCATAGTGACCCCTGCACACAGTATTATGTCCCATAGTGGACCCTGCACACAGTATTATGTCCCGTAGTGGCCCCTGCACACAGTATTATGTCCCATAGTGGACCCTGCACACAGTATTAAGCCCCATAGTGGCCCCTGCACACAGTATTATGTCCCGTAGTGGCCCCTGCACACAGTATTATGCCCCATAGTGACCCCTGCACACAGTATTATACCCCATAGTGGCCCCTGCACACAGTATTATGCCCCATAGTGGCCCCTGCACACACAGTATTATGCCCCATAGTGGACCCTGCACACAGTATTATGCCCCATAGTGGCCCCTGCACACAGTATTATGCCCCATTGTGGACCACCCTTGAACAATTATTATACTCTTTGGTCTTTTCAGACCCCAGAGTATAATGATCAGAGACCCAGGGGAGAATACAGACATAAAAAACAATGTTACTTACCTCTCCTGGGCTCCAGCGCACTCCCTACTAATGTCAGAGATCTTCAATCATGGACCAAATGTCACGTGAGCCTGGCCTGCGTCTCAAGCCTGGCCAATGTGACGTCTTGGATGTAACCAAACAGGCCCGAAGCCGTCTGGAGCGCAGGAGAGGTAAGTAACAGTGTTTTTATGTTCCCTCATCTCTCCTAGCCTTCCAATCATTATACTCGGGGGGTCTAATAATAACAACCTGTGATTGGACCACAACGGTCAAGTGGGGCACATCGATGTCACATTGCTGGGCCTCAGCTAGAGGCTGGAAGAGGCCTGAAGATGACACTACAAGGCTGCTGGATGCCACAAGGATCCCAGGACAGGTGAGGCAAAGTGAGTGTAACTGTTGGTTATGTTTACTCACCTCTTGTGGGCTTTCACTTATTGGAATCGGAGGAGACCTCAGGAGTATAACAAAGGCACTTCCAATTCTATCTGAATAAACAAATTGGAGGGCCAAAATTTATAAATATTTGCCAAAACAAATCTTGTAAGGTTCGCCCATCTCTATTAGGCACATGTATTTCAATGTTATTTGGGCACCTAATGGCAATGTTATCCAAGGACTGTGGGGGTGGGGGGTGGGGGGCAGAAACTGCCTCAATGTCAACTCCAAATTCTTCTATGTGAACTTACCATAAAGCTGGGATAGACTCCGCTGCACTTGTTATAAATGACCCATCGAAAAGCCGCCCAGCAGGTGCTAATAGGTATTATTATAGGGTAATGGAGGAGAAGCGGCTCCAGCCCTGAGATGTGCGGCTCCAGCCCTGAGATGTGCGGCTCCAGCCCTGAGATGTGCGGCTCCATCCCTGAGATGTGCGGCTCCGGCCCTGAGATGTGCGGCTCCGGCCCTGAGATGTGCGGCTCCATCCCTGAGATGTGCGGCTCCGGCCCTGAGATGTGCGGCTCCGGCCCTGAGATGTGCGGCTCCGGCCCTGAGATGTGCGGCTCCGGCCCTGAGATGTGCGGCTCCATCCCTGAGATGTGCGGCTCCGGCCCTGAGATGTGCGGCTCCAACCCTGAGATGTGCGGCTCCGGCCCTGAGATGTGCGGCTCCATCCCTGAGATGTGCGGCTCCGGCCCTGAGATGTGCGGCTCCATCCCTGAGATGTGAGGCTCCATCCCTGAGATGTGCGGCTCCGGCCCTGAGATGTGAGGCTCCGGCCCTGAGATGTGCGGCTCCGGCCCTGAGATGTGAGGCTCCGGCCCTGAGATGTGCGGCTCCGGCCCTGAGATGTGCGGCTCCGGCCCTGAGATGTGCGGCTCCGGCCCTGAGATGTGAGGCTCCGGCCCTGAGATGTGAGGCTCCGGCCCTGAGATGTGCGGCTCCCGGCATGAGATGTGAGGCTCCATCCCTGAGATGTGAGGCTCCGGCCCTGAGATGTGCGGCTCCGGCCCTGAGATGTGCGGCTCCGGCCCTGAGATGTGAGGCTCCGGCCCTGAGATGTGCGGCTCCGGCCCTGAGATGTGCGGCTCCCGGCATGAGATGTGCGGCTCCAACCCTGAGATGTGCGGCTCCGGCCCTGAGATGTGCGGCTCCGGCCCTGAGATGTGCGGCTCCGGCCCTGAGATGTGCGGCTCCGGCCCTGAGATGTGCGGCTCCGGCCCTGAGATGTGCGGCTCCGGCCCTGAGATGTGCGGCTCCGGCCCTGAGATGTGCGGCTCCGGCCCTGAGATGTGAGGCTCCGGCCCTGAGATGTGCGGCTCCAACCCTGAGATGTGAGGCTCCAGCCCTGAGATGTGCGGCTCCAGCCCTGAGATGTGCGGCTCCAGCCCTGAGATGTGAGGCTCCGGCCCTGAGATGTGCGGCTCCGGCCCTGAGATGTGCGGCTCCCGGCATGAGATGTGCGGCTCCGGCCCTGAGATGTGCGGCTCCGGCCCTGAGATGTGCGGCTCCAGCCCTGAGATGTGCGGCTCCAGCCCTGAGATGTGCGGCTCCCGGCATGAGATGTGCGGCTCCGGCCCTGAGATGTGCGGCTCCGGCCCTGAGATGTGAGGCTCCATCCCTGAGATGTGCGGCTCCAGCCCTGAGATGTGCGGCTCCGGCCCTGAGATGTGCGGCTCCGGCCCTGAGATGTGCGGCTCCGGCCCTGAGATGTGCAGCTCCGTTACCCTCCGTCTTACATCTAATTCCTATGTATTCCATTGACAGAGCAGCGCTGGTTACAGTTCTGTGTTACAGGTCTCTGTGGGGACTTCACTTTCTTCAAAACAGCAACTTGCTGACAGTTTCTAGGGAGCAGGAGATTTCTACTTACTGGAAAATAAGTGAAAACAGCAAAGTAGAAGAAGATATATTATAAAGATGCTGAAATGACGTTTGCAGCCAACATGAACTAGAGATGGAGCGCCACTTTAACAAATGTAAGTCAGCGATGGCAAGGACTTGTGTACCCCGGACACCTTTTCGCTATTTTGTTTCCAATTTCTCCTTCCAAACCCGCGAGCTGCCAAATGGCGAGTCAACGACTTATGACGTATTTTAATTATTGTGTAAGGGTTTTCAGCCTGAAACGATGGCCAAGCAGATGTATTATAGCAAAATAGACACAGCAGGAGAGACTGGGAGGTCGGAGACTCTCGACAGTCAGAACGAGCTTACTAAATATTTAATGTCCTGTGATGTCTCCTAGAGTCTTAATGGCAGAACAATACAGGCCATACGCAAGGTCGTGCACACAAATCTCCCACCCCTGATGGTTTCTTGCAATTTAGAATTTTTTCTTTCCAGGCAAAGCAGCCAAAGCAAATGATCTACTTATATTTATAGCATGGAGGACGATGTGGATGAGCGATGGCGTCCCATAAGCTACAAACTGTACACATATAAAATAAACATAAAAAACAGAATGTCTAGGAAAGAATAGAGATGGGCGAACCTCTCAGGATTTGTTTCATTTTGAGTTTGGTTGGCTTGGGTCGAAGATTTGTTTCTGGTCGAACAAATTTGGCAAGATCCATAGCTTAAAATGGCTTAAAACACTCGGAGGGGTCCTAGGAACCCAGCTATGCAAGTTCCAGCTCTGTTTGGTTATTTGTGCACAACCATGTGCTGGTGACAAGGTTAGAAAATACATGTATAGGGTGTGAGACTATGTGACAAGATGGCGCCTGCACCCAGGATGAGATTCTACTGGGTGCAAGAAGACATGTGCTTGGCTTGCTGCCAGAAGAGCGCTCCCTAGTGGAGATACTACACCAATCTGGATTGAACATGAGGACTAATGTTGCTATGTTTCTTTATTCTATGCTGGCTGCTACATTAACCCCATACTGTCTTTATAAATTGCGTCAGTGCACTTCCTACCACATTCTGTGTCTGGTGTTTATCCCTCACCGTTAGCACTTAGCACATATCAATTAGGACAACGACAGCTACCCGACGGATTCGGTCAGTTGGTAAACAAAGAAGTACCCTGACCTTTTCATTGGCCACTAGCCATGATTGAATGGCATGGCCGATGCATGGGCAGAACATGGATGATATCCGTAGGCCACCCTTGCTTCCATGGCCCTATTCATTCAATAAATAGGGGCTGTGGAAGCATGGCTGCAAAACCGAACAGGAATAGCACCTATCCTGAGTTATGCGTCCCGGACTGTCGGCCCACCGTGTAATACATGGTCATGTGATGACAGAAATGAATTGGCCAAAACAAGGAAATGGTAAAATGCCACTTTGGGAATATTGATGCAAAATGCATTTTTAATACCACTATTGACAGTCACTACCAAGGATAGTTTAATTGTTTATCAACTATGGAGAGGTGTTGCATTCAGTGTTTGCAATAACATATACAGTGTTGGCCAAAAGTATTGGCACCCCTGCAATTCTGTCAGGTAATACTCTTTCTTCCAGATAATGATTACAATCACAAATTCTTTGGTAATATTATCTTCATTTAATTTATCTTCAATGGAAAACCACTAAAAGAATTGTCAAAAAGCCAAATTGGATATAATTCCACAGCAAACATAAAAAAGGGGGTGGACAAAAGTATTGGCACTGTTTGAAAAATCATGTGATGCTTCACTAATTTGTGTAATTAACAGCACCTGTTACTTACCTGAGGCACCTAACAGGTGGTAGCAATAACTAAATCACACTTGCAGCCAATTGAAATGGATTAAAGTTGACTCCACCTCTGTCCTGTGTCTTTGTGTGACCACATTGAGCATGGAGAAAAGAAAGAAGACCAAAGAACTGTCTGAGAACTTGAGAAGCAAAATTGTGAGGAAGCATGAGCAATCTCAAGGCTACAAGTCCATCTCCAAAGACCTGAATGTTCCTGTGTCATCAAGAAGTGTAAAGCCCATGGCCTTGTGGCTAACCTCCCTAGATGTGGACGCAAAAGAAAAATTGACGAGTGATTTCACTGCAAGATTGTGCGGATGGCGGATAAAGAACCTCGACTAACATCCAAACAAGTCCAAGCTGCCCTGCAGTCCGAGGGTACAACAGTGTTACCCCGTACCACCTGACCCCTACAGCATTCAGATCTGCAGAAATACCAACCAATTTCTCTTTGCCCTCGATGTTTCTTCTGTCACCTATTTCCGGAGTCCCAAATTCGAAACAGATTTTCTTTGTATTTGGAGAGAAGATGAAGCCAATTGGAGTCATTTTCTCTCTTGTCGGAGTTCTGTGTGTTTTCTTTTACCAGCTTGCTGTGTGTTCGGGGATCTCGTGACAATATCCAATCTCTAGTCGGCTGCTGTTCGTTACGATCTGGAATTTAACATGGGTTGTCATTTTGATTCATATAATGCGACAACGACTAGTCACAATGTACCGTACACTAAGGAAGCAAATGTTCTTGTTCTACTTCAGTTACTGGCTTTGTAAAAAAAAAACAGAATTGGTCAATCTCCAATGGCAAACAGAAGAGATTTTTCCAACATTACGGAGAGTTGAACATTAAAGATACAGCTTCCTCATCATAAACAGGAGTCCAATATATTCAGGATGAAAGGAACGTAGAGAAAGGTGCTCTGTGGGTGTAGTATAGGAGTAATAGATGACATATAGAACAGTTATATATAGAATTCCACCATGTTTGGTTGTGTTACTAGCACAACTCTAGAGAGTGTTGTTGGAATATTTTAACAGGAACTGGAAACCTCCAAAGATCCAAACAAAACCGCAACTGGGTTGGATTGCAGCTTGCACCCGGAGAGAGATTTGTGCACGGGTTGGGTGGAAAAAACGAATTTTCAATGGCAATAAGATTTGCTCCTGGGACAGCTGCTCCACTTTTCTTTTGCACCATTCTATAAAACGTACAAATAAGGATTCACTATATCCTAAATCCTTCCCCGGCCTCCAAAGAGCCAAACTTCACCAAGACAGCCTATGACTTCAACTTTGCTCCTGCCTATAAATACGCACAGTAATATTTTATTGTAGAATCTAATAATATATCGAATAGCACAAGGCTGCCAGTTACCAATGAGTCAGAAGTAATGGAACTAGTGATGTGTGACAATGTTACAACTCGAAGGAATTTGTCTCCATCTGCTACTTTTCTTGCCAGTTCTCGCAGTGTTCATCTTGGCAGCAGAATTCTGTGAAAAGGTTTCAAATCTGTGAGGGCATCAAACTCAAGATAACTTGTATTGTAATGTGTACAAGTCGTGTTGCACTTAAAATGACTGGATCGAGGTTTTATGGTTTGGATTGCGATGTCAAGTTACACGATAAGCAACGGAGCCGATGCCAGATCGACCAGTTACAAAAATCTTCTTGGACTAAACACACGTAACATACAATACATTGCAACACTTTTCGTACAAGCATGAAATGATCTGACAGATGATTCTGCTCGATAGTCCCCAAAGCACAAGGACTCCGAGTTCTTGATAATTATGGAAGACATTCATTAACGTGACAAAACTACTTTTGAGATACGAGGAACTATTAACCACGCTATCCATAACCATCAAAGACGGTTAACTCTAGTAATGTGACATTTCAGAGCCACAAATGAAATCTGCAAAATTGTTATTTCCAATAATGAGGTGAGAATTTGCCCATTTTGAGCTCATTCTGTTCTTGTGAACTCCCAAGGCAGCGAATATAAGACTCAATGTTCAACCAAAGAATGGCCACGCTCGATGAAAGGTTGTGTAAGCAATAAGTAGCAGATGGATTGAACTTTCAGGAACCATTCATGGGTACTAGTCCAAGCTTTGACCGGACCGGACTAGAATATCTGGAGAAGCCACCATATTTCCACCATTGGAAAGCATGTCCACTCGCTGGGCTCTAGGGTGCCGATCCAACTGCAGAAGAGAGTTAGATAGATATGGTCATCTCTAGAACAGAATTACATAAGCTGAAAAAGCAACACTGGTCTATCGAGCTCAACATGTCATGAACGTTCTTTAATTTTTTGCAACGTTTTTGGAAAAAATGTAAATTTGCTAATTCTTCACATTGACAATCTCTATATTTATGTATTTGAATGGGTTCGTTTCTAATGCATCTATTTTCCAAACTGAGCATTCTTCTTTCTTTAACCTCATAAGAGCGATCTTCCATCTCGATGAATAATTTGGTCACCTGCCTTTACATCCAGCTTTCCTATACCCTTTTCACACGTGACGTCCGAAACTGATTCCCTGTATTCACAATGTGGTCTTACAGTACAAGAGATTTACTATGTAGCGCGGTAATAGGATATTATGATCAGAGGTTTATATCTTAATGCTCCCTATAATCGGGTTCCTTTTGCTGCAGCTGCTTGACATTGAGTACTGTTGCTTTTCCCTTTTCTAGGATGTACAATTTACAGATTCTTGTTTTATGTCCCATAACCAGCTTTTATCTAACGTACAGAATTATCCATTAGTCCGAGCATCTGGAGCTTCAGCACTTGGTTGTTGGGAGATCCGATCTTTTCCGAACCCGATCGCTCAACCGTCAAGAGTACAGCATACAATAATATGCTAGGTCAGCAAGGAACCCAAGATAACCTCTAAGTAACTAAAGACGTTATCACATCAGGAGCGCTGAACCACCATGCATGGCAGGCCTCCATAAAAAGCCCATTGCTGGCTATACTCAGTTTGCTAATGATGACCTGGACAAACCAGAAGGACATCGGACTAATGCTTTGTGGACCACTGAGACCAAAAGCTGAGCTTTAGGAGAAGCATTATATTTAGAGAAAGGAACTCACTACATTCCAGCATACAAACCTCATACCATCTGTGAAAAAGAATGGGGGTTTGGGCCTGTTTTGCAGCATCTGGGTCAGGACAACTTGTCATCACTGACGGAACAATGAATTCTGAAATATACCAGCCATCTCTAATGCAAAGTGTTAGGATGTTTGTCCGTGAGCTGAATGTCAAGAGAACATGGGTCGTATACAAGACAACGAGCCTAAAGACGGGTCATTGTACCCAAGAAGAAGAAAGATCTGGAATGGCCAAGATAAAGTTCTGACCTTAATCCAATAGAAATGTTCTGTAGTTCATGGGAGGAAACCCACCAACACGACCGAGCTGAAGCGGTTTTATACAGAGGAAGAATAAATTCATGTACCTTGGCCAGTCAAAGATGTGCAATATTGGATCGAAGTATAAAGTCTAATATAGTTGACTCATTTCTTGGATTTGGTTCCCTTTACCTATTTTTGCGACTTTTATGAAAATCTCATGCAGTTTTGTGTCAAATTTATGCAGAAATATTGAACATTCTGAAGCGTTCACAAACTTTCAAGAATCACTGTACTACGAAGATCACATACATGTTATAGGGTACATACATACTAAGCGCTTGAGTTACAAATATGCCTGATTGGGGCGGGTTCACATCTGTGCCCGGTCTCCGATTTAGCCAATCTAGCCAGTTTCCGTCTTCCTCCCCGTGAAACTGGACAGGAGATGGAAACCCGACGAGTCATGCGGACAGGGAAGTAGATTGTGAATTACTCTTCTGTCCGCATGTTCTGTGCCGAAAGCACACGGACCCCATTATAGACTATGAGGTCCATGTGCTTTTATGGTACACCGCTTGCCAATGTGTTCGGTAGCCCGTTCAGACACCCTGAACGGATTACCAACGCAGATGTGAACGAGGCCTCAAGCAATCCCAAATTTTACCTTGCTTCAGAGTCCAACGGTCACCTCCTCCCATTCTGATAGAGCAGCTATTAGATAACCCCACCACTTTCTCCTGGTAACAGTTAGTTATAATATTGGGCTGCTCCCTCTTGTGATCTAGGTTTGACCCTGTACCAGAAAATTAAGTCTCTCTTGTCTAGTTGCCAAACCAACCTCACAGTCACTCAGCAGCTGGGATTTCTTATTGGACCAGAATATTCAGCTTCTCCTTTTCATCTGGAGTCATTCCTTCACCCTTTAAGCATGCAGTGGTTACTCTTGACTCATCCTGTCTTACTTACTAGGTCTCTGTTACCTAAACTCCTGCAATGTCTTATTACATTGTCACATCGTTGGCTCAATAGGTTTGGAAAAGGTAGAAAACCATCCAGTGGTCAAGGATCTACAAGTGAGCCCTGCCAAGATCACATCATTCAGTCTACAGAATAGCCATCTTTGTCTTGTACATTTTGTAGAATATTCTAACCCCCCTCCGACACCTCAAACCTCCATGTCAGCTCATACATGCAACGGTTTTAGATAATACAGTTATTTCACTTGAGATACATGATGTTACCCATGGGCATAGCTATAGGGGGCAGAGGTATCAGTTGCTTCTGTGTCCTGGACCCTGAGGTGACCCCAAAGGTCATATAAAATAAACCACTATTCTCAATGGCCGGAGATAGGTAGGAGCCCAGTTGCAGATTTTGCATTGGGGACTAAGAGCTTCTTAAAAGGTTACCATCATAAGAGCGCCACCATAAACCCGACCAGTCAGAGTGCCTCCATACAATGCAATTTCCCTAATACAATGTCTAATAGGAAATGCCATATAAACAGTCAGCCATGCTACTTGCAGCCTCGTTCCCCATAAACTGAGTCTCTAATACTCCTCCGTCTATCATATCAGGGTGTGCGAATAGTCAGGGGTCGCTTGTCATCGCTACTTCTGCCAAAAGTGATGTAAGCTGTGTCGGGTGTCCTATTGCATTTGTGTCCTGTGAATACAGATACAATTCACAATGGCACTCAACACCCCATAACAATCCGGAGTGCTAAGTTTGTTTCTTGTTATTTTTGGATCTTTGTGTTATTATTGTATAAAAGTGCAACATATTGTATAGATTAAATAGATATATTAATAGTCCTGGGTTTCTTTGCTGTAAATGTGACAATCTAGAAGTCACTTTCACTGGAATGGCGCAGAAGATGCAATTGTACTAGGAATCATAGGATAACAGACGCGGTGCCCGGACCTTCAAGCTTCAGGACATCTCTGCTAATACATTGGACATGTCAGATTATCTAAACATGAGGTGTCAGATACAAAGTCTGTAACCCTTCAATAACAGAACAAATGAACTTCATCCTTCATTGTAATTGTTTCATTGGAAGAATACGAATAGGAAACTAACATTTGTCAAACACACGAAAGACAATTGCGAAACGTCAAAGATTCAAGGTAGGAGAACTGGGTTTTGGAACTCAGATTGTGGAACTCGGTTTTGTTAAAAAATAGTGAAACATTTTCTCATTAAACATCTCAAACACTTGCCGTTCCCACCTGGGAAATAACCACGCAACAGATGTTCCAGTTTCATCATATACTCATATAATGTAACAGACTTGACCAAAAGCAAAGCGCTGTTCCAAATTCTCTTTACCTTAGCACATGTGTAAAACAGGATACAAATGGGGAGTCATCAGGCCAAGATTTCTTCTACTTCTGACTTTCACTAAGAATTACGCTGCAGCTGAACAGCAATGGATGGGAAAAAGGACCTGGTGCCTGCACACCAGAGAACAAAGTCTGTGGCGTCACATCGAAACATTGTATTATTAGGAAATAAAGACATGGAGGGGGATTTACTAAGACGGTCTAATATTGATACAATGTAGACTTAGGATTGTCTGAAAAGCTACACAGTTTATGCCACCTGATAGGTTTACAACAAAAACTGAGCACAAATTTTGCAAGGGATACAGTATCTGTTTGTGTCAAACTAAAGCACTGGGGTAAATTTACTACTGGCGTTGCCCCAGAATTGTCATAAAGAGATGCAATTGTTTGCATGAATCAATTTGCCCCCAAAATTGTACCACTTTTTTATTTTGCACCAAATTTTCGTGGCTCTTTGACGACAATTGAACAGAGCAGGGTGCTGAGATGCAACTAATTTCTTATAATTTATAAATAAAATGGCATAAATTGTAGCTAAAACCTACATCAGCTCCGAACTAGCTAAGCAGAGGCATGAGATGCTGAACAATTATTAAGATCCCAGGCACTAAAGAGAGCGTGCACTCAAGTTGGGGCAGATTTTGCAGCGGAATACAGAGTGACAGATGACAAGTGACATCCAAGTGTCACCCGAATGCACCCCATTATGCACTTACGTCTATAGGGGCAGTTTTCCTCTGCAGACTTTCTGCTTCGATACCTATAGGATAACCGCCAGAGTTTCTGTATTTATAATTAACATGCTACAATTTCCAAAATCGCGACCAAAGCATGCAATTGCAACGTGATCAAACAAACGTCATGATCCAATAATCCATTGTACCTAAATGTCTCTATCTGCATAGTGGTGACTTTTCCACAGAGATGAGAGCCATGAGCATGGGCCGCCATCTATAGGATACAGCTGTTATATGGGGTCAACTGGGGTCTGAATCCCAACGGTGAGAGGAGAACCCAACAGATTTTGATTCCAAGGGGCTTTTCTCCACTCAGATAATTGGGCAATGAGGGATCACTACCTTTCTCTGGTTCACACCACATTGCTAAACCGCCACATAATCTACTGTCACTTTCCAACTATTAACCCTTATCCCGTGTCTTAAGGACTTTATCGATGACGTTACTGATACTTACAGCTCCATCTAAGCAGATATTCCTTCTCCTGTTTGTATTTTGCAACTGAACAGAGAGAAATAAAAGTGTTCTTATAAAATATTAATGGCCCCGAACACTTTCTTAGACATTCGTGGATAATCCTGACTTGTGTTCTCAGACTGTTGTAAAGCCAAATAAATGTACGCCTTCAGGAACTTTATACCCGCACAAGGACGATCTTTTATGAGAATGAAGAATTTCATTTAAATCCATAGAAGTTCTTGGAGCAATCCAGATTATTAGGGAAAATAATCCCTTTTATCTCTTCAATTTCACTTTTCATTGCATAAAGAAAGTCAGCGATAAATATCCTTTATAAGATTTTATTGCATGTGTGAAATATAATACATCGTGTAATGGCCATATATTGTTAGGCTCTGTGTACACAGCAGAGGAGCATGCATCAAGCCTGTATACGGACATATAGTGCAAAGCATTTGGCAATCCATTGGCAACCCACACAGCGCCTGCATCAGTATTATAGAGATATTCTAGTAGGGCATTCCTATGTAACGTCACATCTCTGAATATGTTACAAGTTTCCATGAAATATTGTAGACATTCAGAGGAAGGGTTATAGATCTATACCGGTGAGACTGATGTCCTTCTCCTTATCTCATCACGGGCTCTGCCTCTCCCACCCAGAACTGCGGCACCTTGTCTTAGCCTTATAGTTACACTAGCTGGTACCCGCGACTTGGTCTGCGGTGATTGTAGCAGTGGGTATATACAGGCGCGGGTAAGGTTTTCGTAGTGTGTATAAGGTATGGGATATGAAATGTAAGTTTGTATCTTGTTGTTGCTGTAATTCAGAGAATACGTGAGACTTTTGTGTTGAAGTTACTTTGTATTTGAGCTGCTATATATACGGTGTTGTGAGAAACTTTACATAGAGACTTTGGGACAGAAGTATTTGAAGTTAACCCTTTCCCACCGATGGCATTTTCTGATTTTCGTTTTTGACTCCCCTCCTTCTAAACCCCATAACTTTTTTATTTCTCCACTCCCAGAGCCATATGAGGTCTTAATTTTTCCTGGGACAAATTTTTCTTCATGATGCCGCCATTATTTATTCTATATAATGTACTGGGAAGCAGGGAAAAAATTCAGAATGGGGTGGATTTGAAGAAAAAATGCATTTCTGCGACTTTCTTACGGGCTTTGGTTTTACGGCATTCACTGTGCAACCAAAATGACATGTCCCCTGTATTCTGTGTTTCGTTACGATGCCGGGGATACCAAATTTATAAGGTTTTATTTACATTTTGACCCCTTAAAAAAAATCCAAAACTGTGTTAAAAAATTATTTTTTGAAAAGTCACCATATTCCGACAGCCGTAACTTTTTTATACTTGCGTGTACGGGGATGTATAGGGTGTCTTTTTTTGCGGGGCCGGGTGTACTTTGTAGTTCTACCATTTTCGGGAAATGTTATTGCTTTGATCACTTTTTATTCAAATTTTTATCAGAATCAAAACAGTGAAAAAATGGCGGTTTGGCACTTTTGACAATTTTTCCCGCTACGGCGTTTACCGAACAGGAAAAATATTTGTCTAGCTTTGTAGAGCGGGCGATTTCGGACGCGGGGATACCTAACATGTATGTGTTTCACAGTATTTAACTACTTTTATATGTGTTCTAGGGAAAGGGGGGTGATTTGAATTTTTAATCCTTTTTATTTATTTTTTTATATTTTTTTTACTTTTTTTAAACTTTTTTTTTGCATTTATTAGACCGCCTAGGGGTATTGACATGGGTGGGCGGTGTCGTGGATTGTCAGAGCGGTGGGGGTCGGCAAACATGGCTGCTCCGAAGTGTTAAAGAGAGCCTCCTGGAGTATCGTTAAGGTGAGGGGCAAAGTGGCAAAGTATATGTATATGTGACTGTGTGGGGTTAGGGGCGAGGCTGTAGAGGGTAATATGAATTTTGTGGCTTGCTATGGTCCAAAGTGTGTGAGATTGCAGAGATGGTGGTGCGAGTTTGGGTTTTGCGGAGGTCCTGGCACAAACGTATGTGCGCTATTGTGACGAAAAGTAGCCTATTGTTTAATCGAGTGTAATGACTATGTTTGTGGAAAATTTCAGCCAAATCGGTCGAGCGGTTTTTGCGTGATTGAGGAACAAACATCCAAACATGCAAACATCCAAACACACAAACCCACAAACTCACAAACTTTCACATTTATAATATTAATAGGATAGTAGATGAGGTTGGATGAAGACATCAATCCATCAAGTCCAACCTATAACCCTACAATTCCCTACAGAGTTGGCAAACAAACCCATGAGGCTCCTGCCAATTGCCCCATTTCAGGGGAAAATCTCCAATCTGGCAGTCGGTATAAAAACCCTGGATCAACGTGTCCTCATGATTCATTGGTTGCTGTCTATAAAGGTGTTTCTTTGTTGGATTGGATTTAACCCGAGCTGTTTCATGACTGCCTTTCAAATGCTTCATGCACAGATCTGCATCTGTCCATTACTGTTGCACGGACTCTGCCAGTCCTGACCTTGGATTTGTCCACCCAAGCTTCTGGTATCTTGCATTGGACGCACCATTGGCAAACTGTCTGCTTGTAGACTAGATGAGTCAAATCAAATAGAAACATGGTGGATTCATGAGGCTGGGCATGACCTCGTGCAGTTAAATGCACCCGCAACCTAGAGTCCCTGACTTGCTCAATGTTCATTTTACCAACACTTTGAACCCTTGTTGTAGTGATAACAACATAAAATATTACACTAGTTAATATTACATACCCAATGGCTCTCAATATCACACGTCGATAATGGTCTCAGGTACAATAGTTAGACAACGCCTTGGACACGTGTAACATTCGTAATGTTTTGTAGAGGACTCTGACAGTACAAGGTGCTAGGTACGAGATATTATTCATTTTCCTTCATTTTTTCCTCCAATCCCATCTCATTTGATACTCAGTTTTTCCATGAGCTGCTCCTTCAAACATGCTTAGTGTGAGCGTGAAGCTGTATGTTCCTGACATATCTTTCATCTGCTGTTCATAATCCAAGATGATGCTATTACTAGTCCGAGCTCTCCAATGAAACAAGATCTCTGCAGCACATCAGCTACAAGTCTGCAAAACCATTGTCCCAAATAGAAATGCTATCTATTTAAACGTTAGAAGGATCCTGGAGTGAAAGAAAACAGCATGGAACGTTTCTAGGGTAAATCCATAAATCTGAGAAGCTTTAAACAAATATAGAAGCCATGATGTTACTTCATGTAGTGTTTCATCATGGCCAATGAGCAGCCAGTACTCTCTGAGTCAATTACTTAACAGCTTATGTTCCTCGATACTTTGTAACTTTACTATCCAATGCTCCAATATTGTTGTTTTCTCCGGGATTGTTGTACACAATTCTTAGCTCTGCAACCCCTTCTACCTATTCCAAGGGCAATAACATGCAGGAATTGAGCCATAAAATGTACAGGTAAAAACTTATTCCAATGTCCAATTTTAAAGGATGTGTCCTGACTATGTTCTCCACAGACCCTCACAGAATCAATGGGAAAGTCCTGGATTTTGGGTGCTGTCCCCCCTGATCTGGGCAATGGGAAGCATGTCCAAGCTTCAACTGTATCCGTATGTTATCTTCTCCATTCTGCCAATTAGACTTGCAATCTTGAGACTCCTCTCGAGCTGCACCAGTGCTATGGAATACTCCTTATTCCTTGAAACCTGCACTACATGCACTTAGTATCTGTATATCCACATGTATCAAACTGGTGAGCAATAGGGTTGAGCTGATCTTGAGATTTCAGGATCGATTTAAAAAAAAAAAAAAAAAATCGATTTCCGATCATTTTCCAGCAGATCTCGATCATGAAATTTGCTCAATCGCCGATCAGAATCCGATCTTTTCCAATCCCGATCGCTCAACCCTAGTCAATGTTTCTCAATGGGAAAAGTCAATTTTAGGGTTGAGCCGATCTTGAGATTTCAAAATCCGATTTCTGATCATTTTCCATCCTGATCGTGAAATTTGCTCGATCACTGATTGGAGTCTAATCTTTTCCGATCCCGATCGCTCAACCCTAGTGAGCAACTCCAACAACTCCATATGTATTACGTTACGGCTGGAACATTGGGCCAAACAAGCCCTTGCTTCAGCCATGTTTTGTCATATATTGTAAGCTCCTGGAAGAAAGACCTTCATTCCTATTGTTTGAGAAGTTAATCATTTTGTTACATTGTAATGTCTGACATTGTCTGTTCATGAACCATTTCATTTCGGCAGAAGATGTTGGTGATCTATAGATCAAACCAAGTCCATTGTCACGTCTCTTTTAATATCACATGGAAAACATCCTGCAGAAATAGATACCATGACATACTGTATGTCTGAGATGTCTTGACAAAGCCCTCAAGGCACTAAAGGAATGGCATATACGGTCTTGTGACATGGACAGTCCATGCAAATCTCACCATTCATGCTTTGTCCAAGAAGATTTTGGCCTCATATAAAGCTGCATCTCTGCAACGTGGGGCCTTAGCCCCATTATCATTTTAGCAATACTGGACGATTATCTAATGTGTATGTGTTCATCAGGTCCATTGGATATCTGCATACATGGCCACATAGACCCTACAGCCCGTGAAGGATTACAATGATAAAGTTATCAACACTTCAAAATGCATCAAATAAAGAGAAAGTTGTTCTTAACCTTTAAGGGCGAACTGAAATAACACAAGTTAGAAGTAGTAGGCAACGTCTATGGACTATTATTGAAGTCAATGCAGGACCAGGTAGGACCTTATTTCATCCATAGCAAAAATTGCAAACTTGTCAACATGAATCACCTTGCAAACCTTTGACCACAAACTATATTTTGTAGAAAAGCTATATTAAGACAGCCGGCATGAGGTTCTTATATCTGGCATCAGACAAGACTCTGGATGCTCTTAGGGCGAGATCAATATCTGTTCCAGGTAGATAAGCATCGACGTGCGGGGACCTCACAGAATGGATGGCCCATTTAATTGCTCACTGTCAGATTATTCCTGGAGCTTGCACACAATAAACATATTAAATGATCCCATTCCTTCAGAGGACTCCACACTGTGACACCGAAACTGGAAGCAGATGTGGAGAGAAGAGATCTTGCAATCCCTCGAAACGATAACTGTTATTTTAACCTACACAATTTCTTAAATTTCATGTAACAAGGATTGTTTTATTTTTATATTAAAAGAGAGAACAGACCCAGACATGGAGCAAAATATCTGCAGGCAGTAATGTTTGACAGACATTATGCAGCAGCGATGGCGGTTGCAACCTCTATAGGACCGCAACTATTTCGTGGCATGGGAGCCAAGGAAAGATTTTACGACTGATAACTTATAAATCTTCTGAACTTGGATTACAGACCTGATACAGACAATGGTATTAACCTATAAATACATTTGTATCTATTTCTTTAGACAACACCGATCTGTTCTATACATCAGAGGAGAAGTAAAGTATCCCAAAGCACGCGCGATCAATGGACCTATGAATGGAAGATAACATGGGAAAGCCTACCACTTGGATTTCGGCTGCAAAGTAGGACAAGAGTTGGGCTCCACAAACGTTATGTAATAGATGTTCATCCAACCTCATACGGTGATTGAATAGGAAAAAACAATCTATGCCTTTTGCAGTGGAGAGAGCCAACTGACCATTCTGCCAATTGCTACTTCTCCATGGCGCCTCCAATTGGGAAAGGAATTTCGAATAAAAGAAGTGAACGTTACAGTATCCAAATATTCCATCTGCGATACACCCAGTAGCTCATTCAGAAGAATTGCCAGTTCCAAAAGCACCAGAAACACTCACTGGATTCCACCAAGGAAGAAACAGAAGAAGCATGTGGTCATGAACCATCTACCTCGTACCATCAAGATTTCCACCGCACCACACCTTAAAGTGAACTCAACGATCTTGCTAGAGATCTAGCTCTGCCAAGACTAAGGCACGGCTCTTAGGTTCCAGATTTCAACAGTGGAATCTGCTAGTAGATGATATTCAGATTTTTGTATTCCGGGACCGTCAAAAGCAAAGTATCCAGTTCTTCTTCAAGGAGAGTGATCTTGGTGCATGCAATAACCTCTGCAGTTTAATGGAAGCTCTCATCATCAGCTACAACCCGGATGAGTGGAGACTAGTTATCGATTCATCCAAGCTGAGTCTTAAAGTTGTCCAATGGCAATGCACCACCATCACTTCCAATTGGTTATGCAGTTCACATGAAGGAAACCTATAACAACATGAAACATTCTGAGATGCATAAACTATGATCGACATCTGCGGCGCCTCTGTGGTGACACACAACCCAAAATTCCAAAAAAGTTGTGCAAAATGTAAAAAACAAACCAAGAATGCGATGATTTGGAAACCATACCGGATAGAACCTTTAACCCCGAACGGAAACAGCATTTTATATAACTTCAATAACTTTGAGACGCTTTAACTTACAAAAGTGATTTTGAGATTGTTTTTTCGTGACACATTGTACTTCATGCTAGTGGTAAACATTGATCAATATTATTTTGTGCATTAGACTATAAGTGTAACAGCGATTTATCAGATTTACAAGAAAATTTCCCAAACTAGGATTATTGAATTGTATCTGCTTTGTATCTGAGTTGTATCTTTTCAGACAAAATGCCCCGTGTAAAATAAATAGGATTAATGGCACTTTATTGGAACCTCTGAATTCTGTTTCAGCCGTGGTTGTTACACAATGTTCCCTTACCGAGCAAATTGTCAAAGACAACTCAGTTGTTCGCACAAAAGCCTTCTGATGACATCACAAAACTGAACGGACGTTAGAGGGAAGCTGCCAAGCCGTGTCATTCCTTATCTTACACATTTGTATTATTCATAGTTTTCTAAAATAAAATAGAAGTAGAGAATTTCTCATCGTGAGAAGCCATTTCCAAGACAACTTGTACATTCTTACTCTGGCTGACCGGATCTGTCCATATATTATGTGTATTACACAGTCACAGGACGGCCCAAACAGCTCTCATGTCCCATTAGGAAATCTGTTATATAAATCCGGTTCTCACTCTGGCCTGTCCATGTGTTACGTGAACCGTCATCGGATCCAGCCTGCAATACTACAAATGTCCTGCAGTGGTCACTACAGGATAAATGTCTCATCAGACTCAGGTTATCAAATGAATCTGTCTTGTGTAAACCTTATCAATCCGCTGCTATCACTAAGCCCGGATAGTTCTACTGAAAAAGGAGTTCTCTAAAATCCAAACCTGAATAAGTTACCTATACAATGTCATGATAATCGGCTGAGATGATGTAACAATACTTGGCTTTACCCTTCAAAAGGGTTTCCAAATTTTTTTCAAAAAGACTCACTATAAATGTATGTAAGGTGAGTATAGAGATCTCTGCTAGGATCTACTCATACAAAGGACTGGAACTGTGATAAGGAGGCAGCCTATACCCGTAACATAAAGAAGCTCTCCGCATGTAATGGTAGAGGGTTCTCTACTGTAAGAGCAGGGAGTTATGGAACTCTGTCAGGGGAACTTGTTCTGAAGAATTCACTAAGAATGTCTTGGATGTGTTTCTTGAGAGTAGCGCGAGCAATGTCACAGGGATTTATTCAGATTGACAGATTTGTAGTTAGGGAGAAGTTTATTCTACTTCGTGCGGTTTTTGCCTTCTTCTGATCAATATTGCAGATATGGTGAACTAGAAGGATGGAAGGAGAGATGAAAGGATGGATGGAAGGATGGGAGAATGGATGGGAGGATGGATGATGGAAGGATAGATGGAAAGATGGATGATGGAAGGATGGAAGGAGGGAGGGATGGAAGGATGGATGATGGAAGGATAGATAGAAGGATGGATGAATGAATGGAGGGATGGAAGGATGGATGGATGGATGGATGGGAGGAGGGATGGAAGGATGGATAATGGATTGATGGAAGGATGGATAATGGATGGATGGATAGATGGATGGATGATGGAAGGATAGATGGAAGGATGGATGAAGGAAGGATAGATGGAAGGATGGATGATGGAAGGATAGATGGAAGGATGAATGAATGGAGGGATGGAAGGATGGATGGATGGAAGGAGGGAGGGATGGAAGGATGGATAATGGATGGAAGGATGGATGATGGAAGGATGGATAATGGATTGTGGAAGGATGGATGATGGAAGGATGGATAATGGATTGTGGAAGGATGGATGATGGAAGGATGGATGATGGAAGGATGGATGATGAATTGATGGATGATGGATTGATGGAAGGATGGATGATGGAAGGATGGATAGAGCGATGGAAGGATGGTTGATGGAATAATGGAAGGATGGATGATGGAAGGATAGATGGAAGGATGGGTGATGGAAGGATAGATGGAAGGATGGAAGGAAGGATGATGGATGGAAGGATGGATAATGGATTGATGGAAGGATGGATGATGGATTGATGGAAGGATGGATGATGGAAGGATGGAAGGAAGGATGATGGATGGAAGGATGGATAGAGGGATGGAAGGATGGTTGATGGAAGAATGGAAGGATGGGTGATGGAAGGATGGATAATAGAAAGATAGATCATAGAAGGATGGATGATAGATAAAAGGATAGATGATAGAAGGATGGATGATGGAAGGATGAAAGATAGAAGGATGGATGATGGAAGGCTGTATGGATGTCTTTTCCATCCTTACAACCTACTATATATATCTTACTGGGCTGCCATTATAACTCCCATTCATCTGCTGATGAAACAGCAATTACCACCAGCACATCTGAATAAACTAAGTGAATTCGTTTTGCACAAACCTTCATTTTCAGATTCTTGCATCTGCTCAGAAAGCTTTAGCAGTTCCATCTGGAGCAGTCACAGTTTTCACATCCATCCAACTATAGAGCTGATTTAATATTTAATCACATTAATTCTAATCTCGGCAGAGACAATAAGAAAACAAAGGCCACATGCTGAACCAGAATAGAACAGGGAGGCCAGTAACTTATCTGTTCAATAAAATACGAAACATTAATAAATCACATGTTTTTATCTCTTGGGGGAACGCTTCTATTACAAAGCAATTCCAGTAAGAGGATCCCGAGCCAAGTAAAATACAAGGAATAATGGGGAAAACATGTCTTCCAGATTCACTATCCAAAGGCCTTGAATATTACCCCCAAAACAGAAAATGTTGTCAAGCACCAGGACGCACCTCTTGGATCTTTACCTATGAAAGGGGCCCCATATCAAGCAGGACAGTCCCTTATTTCGGGTGCTGTCTCGCTGTTTTGGGCAGCAGGCAGTGATCTCAACTCTATCTATACCCTTAGTGATGATGTCTGTGGCAAGGAAGCGCAATGAACGCTGAGCTGCAAACATTGCAACTGGAGTCAGCAGGGAACGAGTGGTTGGGGGGCAGGAGACATTCAATTATAGGGTTGCATTTTGAGGCCCACTTCCAAAAACTTTGCAGGGCCCTCCAATGCATTAAAACAGCCCTGGTTCTCTTATTTCACCCTTCTACAATCAGATACAGTTGCGATACAGTAATATTCTGTTAATATTCTCTTTTTCTTTTTTAATGCATTCTGCAAAAGTAAGAAATGGCTGTGACTGTTCCTTTCGGTATAACATTGTAGATGCCGGGTGCCTGGGCGAGAGCGAGGTTTCCCTGGCGCAGGGCTCTATTTATGGGCAGGTTTCCACCACATCGTGCAGTCACTTGTAGGAGACGTCGGCCGGTGACCAGACACATTTATTTGACAGTGTGTCATACTTGTAAAGTGAACCCTTAGTGGCAGTATAATTTATTATCTGTATAAAATTGCTTCTTGTCTTTGCAACTTCACAACGCAGACCGGTTATACACAAGACATTATTGCATGTGTATTGAATCTTGCATGAAAATAATATTTTCACCTTATTTAAAGGTGTCCCAATATACAAAGCAAAAAAGGGGAACCTCTGTGTACCAGCTATTACATATGCACCCCACTATGGGCCTCAACATTGACCCTGAGTGCAGTATTATATACTAGAGCAGGGGTAGGGAACCTTCGGCTCTCCAGCTGCTGTGAAACTACAACTCCCAGCATGCTCCATTCACTTCCAAGAACAGCAGAGCAAGCATGCATGCTGGGAGTTGTAGTTTTGCACCAGCTGGAGAGCCGTACGTCCCCTACCTCTGTACTAGAGCAACCAATCTGGTTATGGAATCTGATCGGTTGCAATTTGCACATTTTTGTTACATGATTTCGATAGAATTTTCTTCCTTGCACCAGTAACCTGTGCAAAATGCATTGCTATAGACTCTTCTAATTTGAAGACACCACTTTGCATCACGAATAGGTTTATCCAATTGTCTGCAGAGAGGTCTGCTCTACAACAAGCTAAACTTTTGCAAACAAAGCCTGGATTGACACCTCACAATGACACAGTGTCCGTCTGGCAATGGTGCTTTAACCACATGGCAGGCGCCTCTATTAAGTGTTGTTGATTCTGGACATAAGTGTAAAGATATATTGATTTAGGACAAAAATAGGCCATTGGCTAGAAGTCATGTCCTGCAGCCAAAGCAAATTACACTAATACGTAAAATATGCCATTTTCAGGCATTAGACACTATCGAGTTATGAAATGGCAGCTCCTGACGCTCTCACATCATAGGGCAGAAGGGATGTGTCATATGTTCTTTTGACCTTACGCCTTAGGCACCTATAGTGCCAACCTAAACACCGATTTTTGGCCATGAATAAGCCGACCCTTCTAGGTTTATTATTTTTTGTTTCCTCTGATAATCAGATTTGCAAGTGCACATAATAAGTAAGTAAAGATGTCTTCTCCGTTCTATCCCTTCACCGAGAAGCTGGAATACTATCGAGGCATGAAGCGTATCGGACCTCGCGCCTAGTGATTCACCAATTCCTAGTCATTTTATAAATACAGATTAGTTCTGCCCCCGAAATGCTCCCCCGCTCCTTCCCAAAAGAACAGGTTTGGAACTGACTAAAGCGGCATATCGACGTCAATAAGAAACGTTCCTGATCTGTAGACGGGAGGATTGATATAAGTAATATCCGGGCCCGTATGAGCAATTGGTCCGGGCCCATGAACCTCCATGTTGTTCCATTCTGTAGACATTTTATTGGCTGTTCTGCTTTATCCCAGACACCGAAACTGATAGGGGCCAGAACATTTACACCTATGTGAGATGAAGGAGAACCTGCACCCCACAGATGGGCAGTTTTTGTGAAACAGAAGAGAAACAGAGCACACACGAGAGGGGGAGAGACCGCCAGTGGCTGACCCAAGGAAAACCCCATCTTGTAAAAGATTCTGCAGCCAACTATTGGAGTACCAGATTGAAGCCTTGAGACGTTAACGCCATTGCCAAATGTCTCATGAGTCCTTCATTATGCACAAAGTACCCCAACCACAATCAGACAGTGTGTGCCCTTAGGGGCTACTACCACCACCTTACAGGCCCCCCAACCCTGCACCAGCCCAGGGGATTGCCAGAGGTCCTTGTAGAGACTACACTGACTGACTGACTAGTTCTGCCATCCTCTGCACAGTCAAAGCTAAACTAATGGGGGAATTTGACTTGCTAAATGCCCCTTAATCCATCCGTAAGTGAGCGCCAGCACTCACAAGTTCTACTTTGGTACAGCAATGAGAAGTAAAAGCTTCTGGACCCCCTCCATTTGTGATGAGATGATCTCTTCGCTCTTTAGTGAGTCATTGATGTAAATTTTCTTTCTTCATTTTACTAGTTGAGGCCGAGTCAGTGCAATTTTTGCCTCCACATCAGAGGACGGAGATGACCGCAATACCTGAAGTCCTAAGAATGTCGCGAAGACGTTCATAGATGCCACATCTCATCTGTTACACTTCTTTTCATCCCTCCGCTGGGCCCGAGCCACTTCCTAGAGGGTGCAATGTCTTAATCTGCAGATCTTCTGGCCGTCAGTCCCGTTCACAAGCTGGTTTAGGTTTGGATGGCGTACGTAGGTGCAACCCTTATCGTATCTATCAGCTTCGCAGTCAGTGCTAGTCAAGGGGTTGCTTCTTCCAGGAAATGTTATTTGTGGTTAAGGATTTTCCAGGAATACCTAAGAAAACAGCTTCTCTAAAATTAGTGTCAGCACTGCACAGCTGCTCCCCGGGAGAGGAAAGCGCTGGCTGGAAAACTCTCGTACAGTTGTGGTGAAGCGCACTCACTTCTGCACTTGTCAGGCTGCCTATAATAAGTAGCATCATTTGTTTTTTGTTGCATTCTGCCTGGCAACTGTATTACGTTCAATAGAAAGGGATCCCGTCCATTCTATAAAACGATGATGATTCAACGTCCTTATAGTGATCTGCCTATTTGTGCAGGCTATACGGCACATGGTGCGAGGGCGATATCAATCTGCACATGACGTAATGTAACTGCAGGTGGTTTTCATATGTGGTTACATTTACATGTTTAGTCTGAAAACCCTATAAAATCCGGCGATTTAGTAAATGCAGACTCAATGAAAGCAAGACCATACTCCAGATCTGTAGATACGATGTATCCCCTGACGGCAGATATCAAATAGGAAGATATAGACGTAGAAATAACTTTTGGTTTATCAGAATGATGGCAGAATAATATGGGCACCAATTCCTTATGGCAGGGCCAAGTTCTTATGGGGCGTTTCTCCTGCCACATTATCGGAAGTGACCAGATGTGTAATATTAGTAAACGGGAATTAATGGGAGTTTTCCTACGCACATGTTAATTTCATTTTTTTGCAGAGGTTTTGCAGGGACTCGAGAGTCCGCCGCAGCCCAGATGTTGTCGTCTATAGAACGGTCGTAAGAAGGCGTCCGAGGACTGTTTGTTTAAATAAACCCATTAATGGCCACACGTCGTAAACGTGCGAAACATGGTCCTGGGCTTTAAAGCTGCGCTATTCAATGTATAGAGTGCGAGTTTAACACCGCTGCTCCTGCAAGTGAACAGGAACAGGTGCAAAGCCAGGTAGTCAGGGAAAGCGAAATGAAGAGGGAACGTTTATGGCCCATCTTCTCTATTTCTGCAATGAGGTCAGTATATAAATCAGAGATGCCTGGGCTCCTATCCAGTGAGTCCCGTGGGGGATTGTGCCTCGGGGTAGACCTAAGATGATGGCTGGTCTCTCTCGCTAGTCATGGTGGCTTTGCTAGGCTCTAGAGTAGCCCAGTGATGATGGGTGCACCTGCACGGTAGATATACCTCCGGGGCACATGCTAGTGTACATCTCCTGGTTGATGGTAATTTGGGGTGCCCTTTATGTAAGGTGCAATTAAGACACAGGTGATGGTGACAGTTTTCAAGGCGCACCCAATTACAGATAACATGGAGATACAGTCTCGTGAAGTGTAGTGTCCACTTCCTTGGCATTCTACATTCATGGACTGCAGTGGTGTCTTCTCTTCTCTCTCTCATCTAGTCCTCACCCTGATGGTGAATATGGGACAACAATGGCTCCAAACCTCCTTTTCCCAGGTACTACTGGGGAAATGCAGGGCTCATTTCAGCCATGGATACTAGTATCCCAGCTTCTGGATCCCAAATGTAAGCTGCAGCCTGGCTCAGGGTTTATCTGGTCTAACTTGTCACCGACTAGAGCAGATCTGATCTCAAACGTGTCACAAAGCCAGATGATTGCGCATGGGGATGTTTCATTAAACACAAAAGAAATGGGCGAAGCTCACAAGATTCAGTTTGATGACTATTCGTGAGGTTCAGATATCTGGTTAATTTCAGGCTGTGTTATCATTATACTTTGGGGTCTCCTCAGATGGAGTGGAGGTCCAGGGGAGGTGAGTAAGAATAACACAATTATCCTCACCCTGCCTCATCCCTCCTGTGTATCCTTGTGGTGTCCAGCAGTCCTCCAGATCCCTCATCAGATCTCTTCTTGCCTCTGGGTGACGTTACGTGCCTTGGCTTCACTGCTGAGGGATATGATAGGGCCTCACCAGTCATATGGGGCAAGTCAACGGCATGATGCTGAGCCTAAGTGTCCATGGCATCGATAGGAGTGACCCGAGGACACATAACATCAGCCAGAGGCTGGAAGACACCTGAAGAGGATGCTTGAGAACCAGAGGACACCCAGGAGAGGTGAGGCGAGGTAAGTATAACTGCATGGTATTTTTACTTACCTCCCCTGGGCCTCTAATTATTATATACTGGGGTCTGGAGACACGCCAGAGTATAACAGTGTTTTAGTGATAAGCCACAAAAACTTTGCGTTGCAAATCAAACCCAAAACATTTAGAAAATTTGGATTGATTCCGCTTGTCCCTAAATCAGTTTGTTGATCCTTAACCCGTAAGTACTATCATGGTGTCTATCATAATGATATGTGTACGGTAGTGGGGTATGATAGTATAGGCACTTATTACGTATCCACATAGGGAATAAGTGTCATATCATTGTGGGTCCAACCATTAGGTCCGGAAAATGGGAAGGTAAAGTCTCCTGTGCCAACTCCATATGACTTAGGCACCTGTGCACTTGCTTGACCAATTCTCCATTCATTGCTATAGGGCCTATAACGGGGGCAGGGAACATTGGCTCTCCAGCTGTTGCAAAACTACAACTCCCAGCATGCATACTGGCTCTGCTGTTCTGGGAACTCCCATGGAAGTGAATGGAGCATGCTGGGAGTTGTAGTTTCACAGCAGCTGGAGAGTCAAGGTTCACTACCCCTGGTCTATAGGGTCAGGGCTGCAATCTTTGGCAGCTCCATAGAAAGTACACTGAGGCTTCATTCACATGCAAGATTCACGGGGTACCCATCAGCCCAACCTCCAGCTACGTGACACTTATCCCCTACGCTGTAAGTAACGCCCTCTCTGACAGTACAGCGCTATGGACAGTACAGTCAGGAGGAAAAGACACATCAAATTATTAAAAGACACAAGTAACGTTATTAGTCCAGCAAAATAAAACACGTTGGATGGAACGAAACGGGACTGAACCCCCTCTTCCAAGGGCCACATCACCTGCACCATCTGTACCCCCCTGCTCTGATTCACTATAGATGCAAGTTATTGTCATGTTTTGCTTTCAGATCACAATCTTCCTGCAAGTTCCCACAAGATGCTCATTTTTCTATTATTGCATATTAAAAATCTTTAGTATTTCCTAATCCGCTTCATCTTTGCCAGTTTAAAAGGGCATCATGGTGAAATCTCTCCGACAGCAACCCCTGACATTTGGGAAACAATGCAAAAACAAAGATCAGCAAACATCAATTGATACTCTTATTGACAAAAGTGTCCCAAGTACACGGCCAAGGAGGAAGCGACGCACTAGAAGTAATGGAGGGAATATATTATAGGATTATCGAGGCAGGATTAATGGGGTTATCTGGGACCTGATCAAATAGAAGGTAACACTGGGATTCCTGAAGTTACAGAAGGTTCTTTATGCAGAGACTGAAGACACTTTGCTCGACGCGTTTACTGGTTACCTCCATGTGTCGCATTGTAGTATGGCATTAAGGGGTCCGCTCTATACAGGGTAATAGTCAGACAAACCTGCAGAACCAAACAGGACCAATATCAGGGAAAGGAGAATCAGACAACCAGTCATGTACTTTGTTATTAGGGGGCGCTCACACTACCATTGGTGTCCACTCAGCAGTGTCCATGGCTATTGTCCGTACAAGATTTTAGCAATGTTACAATGTAATAACGTCATATAAACCTTTGTTATAATTTTTTTTTAAATATAGATTGAACCCCACATAGAGCTCACAATGTACATTTTTTCCCCTATCAGTAGGTCTTTTTTGGAATATGGGATGGAAATCCATGCAAACACGGGGAGAACATACAAACTCCTTGCAGATGGATTTTTGCCCTTGGCGGGATTTGAACACCAGGACCCAGCGCTGCGAGGCTGCAGTGCTAACCACTGAGCCACCGTGTGGCCCCTCCTTTGTTATAAATTAGGTTGGGTTCACACCTGTGCTTGTCATCCAGTTTGTGTCCTCCAACCGGTTGCTATCGTCTGCCCCCGCGAAACTGGACGGGAAAGGGAAACCCAAGAGTCCGTTTTCAAATCGCTTGGATGGGTTTGCAAAGGTGTCTTCCCATGTGCATCCTCTGCCTGTCCTTGGGAAAACTGTTTTTTAAAACATGCAGGGGCAGAAGACAGAAACTGGCCGGATTACACAATATGGACGACGAGTGCAGGTGTGAATCCATCCTGAAATATAATATATATGATAAACATATTAAAGCTCGGTTCACATCTGCATCACAATCTCTGTAGTCCTGCACAGAGGACCCCATCATAGTCCGTGGGCTCCGCGGGGGTCTGCTGGTAACCACTCTTGTAGCAGACAGGCTCCCCATTCCTGAACAACGGAGAGCCTGGCACAAGCGTGAACCTAGCCTTATAGTGTTACAATGTATATCCTATAATAAAAAACAAAAATAAGTTTTGCAAAAATAACCCACAGTGAAAGAAACCATGCACGAACAGAAATGCTGATGTGTCAAACTGTTCACAACAATCAGGACATGTATTTATACAATGTATAAATATCTCGTCACACCCTGATAAGAAACCATTAATCTGATATTTCCCAACATAGAAAAGCTCATCAATATTCCCTGCAAAATAAATTCTACACAAATAAAAATACTCTCTACAAACCCAGAAGTGTCAGAATGTAATTTGGTGCAGACTCACGTGACGCTCCAAAGTTCTTCTTATGTGTCAGGGATTCAGTAACTGGTGGATGACGTCTTTACTATTAATATGAGGGCTATGTATATGGTTGGAGACCTTGACCTGAGCCCAGATTTTTTTTGACCTGTAAATAGTTTGCAGTTTTGGTAAACAGGGAGTTTAGCAATGTAACGAGGGGGCATAGCCTAAATTTTTTTATTTTTTTTTTATTTTTCAGGACCTTGAACAGTAGTAGGTCTAATTGCTCATATTATACCCTACAATATTAATATATTGCAGTGCATAGGGAAGACGGTCACTTCTATTTAGGGTTGAGCGATCGGGATCGGAAAAGATCAGATCCCGATCAGTGATTGAACAAATTTCACGATCGGCTGGAAAATGATTGGAAATCGGATTTTGAAATCTCAAGATGGGCTCAACCCCAAAAGTGACTTTTCCCATAGAGAAACATTAACTAGGGTTGAGCGATCGGGATCGGGAAAGATCAGATCCCGATTGGCGATCGAGCAAATTTCACTATTGGCTGGAAAGTGATCGTTAATCAGATTTTAAAATCGATCCTGAAATCTCAAGATCGGCTCAACCCCACTTCTATTCCATGGTGCCATAAGGACTGATGTAATGACGAGGCTGGGAGCTTACAATAGTAATGGCAACTGATTGGCGCCGTCCAATGAGGATCTGGAGATCGGTCAAAGATGGCCCGTTTAACCGTGGCATCTAAAGTGTTAACAGCTGCGATCGGTGTCGGCACCAGTTAGTGTCAGGCGTTGTCTGTATTAAACAGCCGCCATCTGTCGTGTATAGAGAGGACTCGGCCCTGGCGGTTTCCCTATAGCTATAACGGAAGAAGAATCCCGGGCTTTCCGTGCAAAGCGTTGTGGGAAACCGCGTGTGTCCATGCATTTTTCTTCACTGCGACCCGCTATGTAGGGCTTTAGTCTTAAAACCTCCAGCGACATGTAAAATGCATTTTGTTGTGAATTTTAAGACCCCCATAAAAGACATTGCATAGGGGCACTATAGGGAATTTTTTTCTTTTTTCCAAGATTTTCTAGTTTTCTGGGAACAGCGATTCTTTCATAGTATTAAGAAGAAAAAAAAAATCCCTAATTCAATGAGGAAACCGTATCCTGAGCATTTTATTTGGAGTTTCATCTCGCGTAATCCCTGACATTTCTATAATAGGCCTAGACTTAAATCTGTCCTCTTCAGGGGTCAATGAAATTTAAATACGGGCTCCTAATTTTGTGTCTGCACTTCTTTTTTTTTGCTGATTCTTTTCCCACAAATGGGCATTCCTTGTGTTTTTCTAGAGCCGCCCTTCTTAATCAAGTCCTCCTGGCTAATTTAGGGACTAAGGAATTCCTGTTAACGCTTGGTTGCTGCGCACTCCTGCTGCCTTCAGGAGAATATGGAAAGTTAGATTGTTAGCAGAAGACCTGATGATGTTGGAATACTGGAGGAGAAAAACCCGAGGAGAAACCTTTATAAACATTCGCAAGTGTCTTGTTGCAGATATCTCGCTCTGAGAACAGGTTCACATGTGTACTTAATGAAAGCAACATGTGATCGGTGCAAGGAAGGAATGCCAGACTCTTCTGTATGCATCAGACTCAATACAAGCAAAATCAGCCGTACCACCCACACGGACACTGTCTGCTGCAAGATCAGGGTCATAGGGGAGATGGATTAAATGCAGAGAGCCAGACGCTGGTACCTACAGTATATTAGCACTTAGGTATATATGCAGAGAGTATGGGAAGATTGGAATATAGTACAGGACAAGATTGGTGATCTTCTCCTGTAGCTGATGTTTGTTATAGGTGCCACGTTGCAAAAACACAGATTTTTTTTTGTTTTTGCAGATTTTGCTGCAGTTTATTGGGCCAAAGCCAAGAGTGGATTGAGCAGAAGGGAGATGTATAAGAACTTCCTATATACTTCCCATTCCTTTTGCAGCCATTGGCTTTGGCTCATAATGGGGTCTGTGTGCTTTCTGTGCGGTCTCTGTACAAGTCATGCGGACATGAAAGTAGATCATGAAGTACTTTTCTGTCCGCACACCGTGCAGAAAGCACACGGACCCCATTCCAGTCAATGGGGTCTGCGTACTTTCAACAGCTCACCACTTGGTAGTCTGTTGGGGAGTGTCCCCATGTGAATGGATTATCAAACACAGATGTGAACCAGGCCTCAGCCCATCTGCATCAACAATACAATTGTGGCACGTGGGTGGGAAAATTTGTCAGCCAGGGACCAAGCAAAGATCCCCGGTCTGTCCTAAGCATCTGCCTGGCACGGGCATGGGCCATAGAGATAAAACTCACCCTGCAAAAAAGAATAAAAGCCTTGATATTGCCTAAATTGGCACTTAAAATAATACAAAAAATTTCGTCCCATGATACTTTTTATGTTTTTATTAAATACATTGTATCTATTTGTTCCGCCCTCGATAACTAAACATCACTTGTTATTGTTCTCGCATGTATGTGTTAGTGTTACCAAATAGTGGCAAAAACAATGGGCAAATGTTTTTTTATTTTATTTTGCACCCCCCTCCCTCCAAAAAACTATAATTTGGAAGTATAATTTGATCTATATGACATCTGTATACGTATCTGTAACATTCCTTCATTCCTCTGTTTCAGGGGAAGAATTAGCAGACTGCCGGAGCCTCGGGCTGAGATGGCAACTGTGAAATAAATCCATTGGTATTTCCAATGGGCCAGGCCTGAGTTAGAAAAGCTTTGAACAACACACAAGAAAAGGCTCACACGTTTCTAAAATATCTTGTGGTTACAGGGAGGGATCCCCTGCTTGATACTTCCCAGCTCACTGCTCCGTGACCTTGGCCGGCAGCATATTTATACACTTAGCTCCCCGGCCATGTTCGTGCCGCCCAGAATTTCCTCTGCTGCTTTTCACAGGTGTGAGAACTATGTTTCTTCTTTTATTACTTTTTTTTTTTTTAACCCAGATCTTTTCCGACATCTGTGGGTGGGTATCAGACTAAGAACTCAGACTGACAGACAAATGACCGGCGGCAGAAAAAAAAAAACCCCAGAAAGAAAAACTCGGAGTTTTGCAAATTCTCAGCACAAAGAAAATAAAAATCTATCTATTTTTTAGGCTGCCGACAGGATCCGCAGGCGAGGTCCAGACTTCTGTGCAGCCATTATGATGAGGCAGAGACAATTGGAATTATTTCTGCTTCGTATTCGCTTGATGTCCCGTGTTTATCCTGGTGTTTGCACCTGTTTTGGTGAACGCCCTCATAAAAATGATCGTTTTCCTGTCTATCCAGACTATTTGTGGCCATAAGTCTTGGATGTTCTGAGGGCTTTGTAGGACTTTCCCACAGTCCTGTAGTCTATGCATTAAAGTTACACTTCTACCTCTATTGCCGGCCATGTATTGTTGCATCCAACCAAGGTTAGATTGTAGGATGATGACACATCCTCTCTGCCTCGTTCCCTGCACAAAACTGGTGGTATTGTGTAGTCATATCAGAAACAAAACCCACTAGACATTCATATACCGGAACCAAAACGTTACTGCACTTTGTTGCAAAATATTTATATAACATTGCAACATTGTATACACGGCTTCAGATACAAGGTGACAAGTATTAATCCCATAGGCGATGCTCCATTCTGCACCCTTGGACTAGGTCTCCAGTTCCTTGCAATGGTGTGGACCAATAACCGAATGGATAGACCCTGTACACACTCTGGCCTCGTCTGCATCTATTCTCCGACTGCCCAGGAAAACACTAAGGCCAATGTAACCCAAGCATCATCCTGCAGCGAGAGCAGGGTCATACCATGGGACATGCTTTACAAATATTTCCCAGCTCAAGTGACGTCTCTTCCATCACTGAAGATGGCCGACATCAGCAGGGAGCACGCCAGGGGCCCAGGACAGTTAAGTAACAGTGTTTTATGTTTGTATCCTTCCCTGGGTCTCCTTGTAATTCACCAAGTCCTTGCAAGGCCACATTTTAAACTTGCTTTTGCTCCCCATTTGCAGGTTCCAGTAAGACATGTATGCCATGCCTCAAGCTCCATAGGGCAGCACATTTTTGCAGGGTGACCCTATTTAGAGCGATAATAACGTGCTGTTGTACGGTAGGTGATGTGATTATTTATCTTACACATTGTACAAGGAGAGATACATTGGATTATACATCTGCTTCCAAGTCCGCCTCTGTTCAAAGCACCTGATGAGAAAGTAAGAGAGTCTCTGGACATTAAACAAATCCAAAGAAAACATATTTTTTATGTAAATTGACTTTTTAGAAAAATATTCAGTGAAATTTGTATTTGTATATTTATATAGGAAGGTTTTATTACACTTCACAGCACATTCCTGGGCTCTCAGTGGCATTGAGGCCCCAGAAGAGAAATCTTTTGCATATTCTTTTGTAGCTTGTGTAACATTACATGAAGTGTGAGAACATTTCATCTGGCTGACAGACTGGACAAGGGGATTTTACCTGCCTTTATGGAAGTACAAATCACTACACAGGATTATTCCCCTATTCTCTGAATTACATCGTGGGCTGAGAAATGGCCGAAGTCCATCAAGATCGGCCTTTGCTATGAACAAATCCCACTTGGTTGAGGGGAAGGCAAAAACCATTCCGCAAATGAAATGGTCCCAATTGTTCCGAAAAGTGGAAGAAAAATTCTTTCTACCCTCTGCTGTGGATAGATCTATGCAACAATATTCTACATTGATTCCAATAACCCTGTATATTGTGTTCGTGTGGCCTTCTACATGAGCGTCCATTCCACCATGTTCTAGTGGCCTCCTACCTGAGCATCCATTTGGCCATGTTTGTGTGGCCTCCTACATGGGCGTCCATTCGGCCATGTTCTAGTGGCCTCTTACATGAGCGTCCATTCGGCCATGTTCGAGTGGCCTCCTACATGAGCGTCCATTTGGCCATGTTTGTGTGGCCTCCTACATGAGCGTCCGTTCAGACATGTTTGTGTGGCCTCCTACATGAGAGTCTGTTCAGCCATGTTCATGTGGCCTCCTACATGAGCGTCCATTCGGCCATGTTCCTGTCGCCTCCTACATGAGCGTCCATTCGGCCATGTTCGTGTGTCCTCTTATATGAGCATCTGTTCAGCCATGTTCATTTGGCCTCCTACATGAGCGTCCGTTTGGCCATGATCGTGTGGCCTCCTACATGAGCGTCCGTTTGGCCAAGTTCGTGTGTCCTCTTATATGAGCGTCTGTTCAGCCATGTTCGTGTGGTCTCCTACATGAGCTTCCGTTTGGTCATATTCATGTGGTCTCCTACATGAGAGTCTGTTCGGTCATATTTGTGTGGCCTCCTACATGAGCATCCATTCCACCATGTTCTTGTGACCTACTACATGAGCGTCCGTTTGGCCATAATCGTGTGGCCTCCTACATGAGCGTCCGTTCGGTCATGTTTGTGTCGCCTCCTACATGAGCGTCCGTTTGGCCAAAGGAAAATGGCTGAACTTACAAGCGCAGTCAGCTCTGCCGGCTCATGACACGGCGCAGAGGTGTTGGCTGAAGAAGACAGAAGCGTCGCTGGTGCATCTTCGGCGAGCACGGGGGACGTCCCCTGTACTTTCTGAAGACTCATTGGCATAAGGAATGAAAAAGGAGCAGCGGCGCGGATCACAAAAGCAAAGATAGGATATAAGGCTATTCCGACATGGTCTAACCCGTAGAGGCTAGGTTTACATATGTGAACGATGGAGAGCCAGACTGCTTAAACAGCGGTCACTTGTGGACACCCATGGATCCCATAGACTATAATCTACAATGGAAAGGTCCTTCATGCAGGATTTTTTTTGGTTTGTGCAACGGAGTCTCCATCAGAAACCGACGCGTTGGACTTGATGGACTGAGGTCTTCATCCAATCTCATCTACCATATTTTTTACTACTAGCACTGTATAAAATGCCATTTTTACTTCCCTCGCCATTGGCAGCTTCTTCATCTCTTGGTAGTTTTCTCATGATGAATTAGTCTTGGTGATATCTATCCTTAAGAACCAGTGAGCAGAAGAACATATAACGTGTGTGATGGTGCCAGCATGAAGACAAAGTGAGCAGCAACATCTCAAGATAAAGAGGATTCCAGGAGAAAGATGTCTAAATAAAGAAGTCTCATCTGGGGTCTAAGTTCTTTGAAGATCTTGGGTTTGGGTCTGAGTTAATTTGAAGGACCAATCAAGGATCTGAAACAATTTGGAGGGCTGGAATCTGAATCTAGGGACTCTACTATGGGGTCTTTGGTCTGGGGTCCGGATTAATTTAGGTTTGAACAAATCTAGAACTCTGACTTGGGATGTGAGTTACTTTAGGGCTCTGGTATGAATAGATTTAGGGGTTTTGCCTGGGTTCTGATCTGGGGTTTAGTCTTGACTATAAATTAATATTGAGGTCCGGTCTGGACTCTGATTCTATCTGAGCCCTGGATTAATGTTGCACTCAGGACTAGGGGATGCATTTATTTTGGGGTTTTGGAGTGAAGTATGAATTCATTTTAGCATCTGGTCTGGGGATTTCATTTATTTCATCTAAAGGGATGCAAAAGTGAGGAGACAGCAAACCGTGCGGGAGAAGTCATCATGGTGGTCTAACGTGGACGGAGAGGAAAAGGGAAGGGGGCAATGTCACTATTGAAGCAGGCGGTCAGCATGAAAATATAATGTGATGGACAATAGCTTTGCTCAGATCTTATAATTTGCTACTTTAATATTTCATAAATCCCATTTTTGCTCCCATGACATGTAAATAATACTCGATTCAGAGAAGTATCTAATCTCTGCAGCACTAAGGATGGCTGGAAACGAGTTAACGTGGAACCCGCAGCTGTCTCGAACCGACCTAAAGAAAACGAGAAATTGTCAGCAAAATTTCCAAGTAAGACAGTTAAATAAGCCATATCTAATTGTAAGCGGATTACACCGTGGGTCTCATCTGTGTTTGCTTTGTAATGTGGCAGCAGTGGAAAGTTAATGGAAAGACCTTCAAAACAGGGCTTTGGGCTTTCTTTCCAGAAAAACAACCATGTGCACATGTTCCATGTCAGGAAGGAGAACAGGAGACAAAAACTTCATGTTGTTCTTAAAGGATATTGTGATAGGTGTCAATGTAACGGCTTTCTATAGACTCCTACCAAATTAACCCCTTGTTACTAATGTATCACTTTTATACCCCTGGGATTAAGATGTTACAACTGTAACCCAACAAGTGTAACAAGTGATACAGGTGTAACCCAACGGTAACCCAAGAGAGCACGCAGTGGGTCCATACATATTGGGCAAGTGCTTGTCTTTTGTCAAGTTTTGCAGATTCAATTTTTGCTTATCTTGTTATTATATTATATTGAAAGCTGCAGTTTAATTCTAGACTTTGCGTCTTAGCAGTAAGGGTTAAACGCACACTTACAGTACAATCCTCATTAAAGCTGCTGATCCCATTTTAATTATCCAAAAGGAAATTCAATCCGACCTGTCCAACCCATTCAAGCTGATAAAAAGGCTGATAACATTCAGCAGAGTAAAACCACTTCTGTCACATTCAGGATTTTTTTTATTATTATCCAGGAATTGAGTAGCGCGCTGGCTTTGTAGTAGAGCTATGAAGCTGTAACTTTAGACTTTCTTGGCTAAGTCCAGCAAGTAGATGGCAAAGCCTATATGAAAGGTGGGGAGCACCTGCAAAGAAGCAGACAGTCCATCCTGACAACAAGGAGGAGGTTGGTCCTTTGTAATTCGAGTCTGTCTTGTGATGCTTTGCCTTTGCCCCCAGTAATCTGGTGCTTTGCCTTTATCTATAAAGCGGCGTATGAGTGCTATTTACTAACACTATGACAAATATATCGTCTATTTCTAGTTATTCCTGGTGCACTACCTGACCGGTCAGCACGTAACCCTTGAGAGTCGCACGGTTTACCCAAACACTTCTAGTAGTGAACATCTTTGAATGTATGCAATATATATTATGGATGCAAACAGATCATGCCTTGTACAATGAGTGCACCATTTTTTTGGTTTCCACACCCTATCAGTGGATGCTCCTGATTTATGATGGGTATATAGTGGGACACACTCAATACCGGTCTTGCTAAATATCTCCCTATGTTTGCAGAATATTTATTACACTATAACGCAAAAGGGATCTATAGAAACTTATAGAACAAATGCCACTGCAACTTTGCAACAAAATATGCAAGTTACATAGTTACATAGTAGATGAGGTTGGATAAAGACATCAGTCCATCAAGTCCAACCTATAACCCTACAATCCCCTACAGTGTTGATCCAGGGGAAGGCAAAAAAAAAAAAAAAACCCATGAGGCTCCTGCCAATTGCCCTATTTCAGGGGAAAAAATTCCTTCCCGACTTGTTTCCCCTCCCCATTAGAATCCATGTACTTGTCCAATACAAATAAAGTCAGTCCTATCCTGTTCTATGTAATGGGAATGGAATGGATCGGAAGCCCCAACAGACATGAATACATAATGGGATATGCTGGAATGACACTCGGACCCACACCAGACGCAGACTCCATCATGTGCATGGGGTCAATTTCATATATGGACACAGTTTCAATAGAGTTTGCAAGCATGTCCGTGCAAAGTGGAATGTCAACCACTAAATCCAAACCACATATCAATTTACACACGTTTTTTTTTTCATAGTATATGAAGGAGACTTGTTAAAATCTCATCCGCTTTGCTGTTATTGTTAAAGGGGTTGTCCATGAATTTCAGGAGACAGGGAAGGGGAAGCATAACAAAAAGCAGTGCGGCATGTGCCATGAGGTTGCCACCGGAAGTCCCGAGTGGCACGTGACCACTGAGATCAATCATCGGTCCTGGCGCTCACAAGAGAGGAACCAGTAGACTCCAATATATCACTGGTTCCTTTCCTGTGGTCCTTGCAATCACTTGTGGTGCAGGAATTCTGATGGTGAGCCCCGGACTGAACAGTGGTGATGGACACTGAAAATTGTGGACAATCCCTTTAAGCCACCGCAGATTTTCCACGTGCAAAGTTGGATTGAAAATCCACTCGATTTCTGCTACATGTGGATATACCTGGAATGCTCAATTACCCCACAAGATAAAACGTGTCTTAACAATGAGCTTTTATCACTTAAGGAAAATGATCTTATATTCTAAACACTGTATTACTTGTCTACAAAGATCTTGTTTAAGCACAAAGCTCACGAGAAGGAACGTGGAAACCTAATCTGTGCGGGGAAGAGGTGAGATGACAAAGGTGGGGCCAGATACATTGAAGTACATAAAGGGCTTGTTCAGACATCTGTCGGCAGTGGCTTCTCTTACATGTCTCTAATCTGGAAGGTAAGCAGGTTATTTTTAGATCCCGGCATTTGGAGATCCAGTCAATTATTTGATTTTATGACGGGACTATCTTGGTGTGAAAAGTTGGGTCCATATCTAAGTTCCTAAACGATAGATTGGACAAGTTGTGCATTTTTAGCTTATATGGATGGATAACATAGTCCGATAACTCCAGTCCATTCACAGATGGATTCATTTCACGGCCTTGTCTGCAGCACATTGAGATCCAATCTAGTGAGAAATAAAATTCCATATTATATTGTTATTACTGATGTTGTTCCTGCTAAGTAAAGCATTATATATCTCCATGCATCCTATATTCAGTTATTTAGTAACGGCACAAAAAATACTAAACTCCATCAATGTTATCAGCTTGGACATATCCCCATATCATAGACCTTGTAACCGCCATGCCTTGTACATATAGTGCCGCTCACTATCAGTCTATGCACCTTGTACCTATAGTGCCGCTCACTACCAGTCTATGCGCCTTGTACCTATAGTGCCGCTCACTACCAGTCTATGCACCTTGTACATAGTGCCGCTCACTACCAGTCTATGCGCCTTGTACATATAGTGCCGCTCACTACCAGTCTATGCACCTTGTACATAGTGCCGCTCACTATCAGTCTATGCACCTTGTACCTATAGTGCCGCTCACTACCAGTCTATGCGCCTTGTACCTATAGTGCCGCTCACTACCAGTCTATGCGCCTTGTACATAGTGCCGCTCACTACCAGTCTATGCGCCTTGTACATATAGTGCCGCTGACTACCAGTCTATGCGCCTTGTACCTATAGTGCCGCTCACTACCAGTCTATGCGCCTTGTACATATAGTGCCGCTCACTACCAGTCTATGCACCTTGTACATAGTGCCGCTCACTACCAGTCTATGCGCCTTGTACATAGTGCTGCTCACTACCAGTCTATGCGCCTTGTACATAGTGCCGCTCACCACCAGTCTATGCACCTTGTACATAGTGCCGCTCACTACCAGTCTATGCGCCTTGTACATAGTGCCGCTCACTACCAATCTATGCGCCTTGTACATATAGTGCCGCTCACTACCAGTCTATGCGCCTTGTACATATAGTGCCGCTCACTACCAGTCTATGCACCTTGTACATAGTGCCGCTCACTACCAGTCTATGCGCCTTGTACATAGTGCCGCTTACTACCAGTCTATGCGCCTTGTACATATAGTGCCGCTCACTACCAGTCTATGCACCTTGTACATAGTGCCGCTCACTACCAGTCTATGCGCCTTGTACCTATAGTGCCGCTCACTACCAGTCTATGCGCCTTGTACCTATAGTGCCGCTCACTACCAGTCTATGCGCCTTGTACATATAGTGCCGCTCACTACCAGTCTATGCGCCTTGTACCTATAGTGCCGCTCACTACCAGTCTATGCGCCTTGTACCTATAGTGCCGCTCACTACCAGTCTATGCGCCTTGTACCTATAGTGCCGCTCACTACCAGTCTATGCGCCTTGTACATATAGTGCCGCTCACTACCAGTCTATGCGCCTTGTACCTATAGTGCCGCTCACTACCAGTCTATGCGCCTTGTACCTATAGTGCCGCTCACTACCAGTCTATGCGCCTTGTACCTATAGTGCCGCTCACTACCAGTCTATGCGCCTTGTACATATAGTGCCGCTCACTACCAGTCTATGCGCCTTGTACCTATAGTGCCGCTCACTACCAGTCTATGCGCCTTGTACCTATAGTGCCGCTCACTACCAGTCTATGCACCTTGTACATAGTGCCGCTCACTACCAGTCTATGCGCCTTGTACATAGTGCCGCTCACTACCAGTCTATGCACCTTGTACCTATAGTGCCGCTCACTACCAGTCTATGCGCCTTGTACATAGTGCCGCTCACTATCAGTCTATGCGCCTTGTACATAGTGCCGCTCACTACCAGTCTATGCACCTTGTACATATAGTGCCGCTCACTACCAGTCTATGCACCTTGTACATATAGTGCCGCTCACTACCAGTCTATGCGCCTTGTACATAGTGCCGCTCACTACCAGTCTATGCGCCTTGTACATAGTGCCGCTCACTATCAGTCTATGCGCCTTGTACATAGTGCCGCTCACTACCAGTCTATGCGCCTTGTACATAGTGCCGCTCACTACCAGTCTATGCGCCTTGTACATAGTGCCGCTCACTACCAGTCTATGCGCCTTGTACATATAGTGCCGCTCACTACCAGTCTATGCGCCTTGTACATAGTGCCGCTCACTACCAGTCTATGCGCCTTGTACATAGTGCCGCTCACTATCAGTCTATGCGCCTTGTACCTATAGTGCCGCTCACTACCAGTCTATGCACCTTGTACCTATAGTGCCGCTCACTACCAGTCTATGCACCTTGTACATATAGTGCCGCTCACTACCAGTCTATGCACCTTGTACCTATATTGCCGCTCCCTACCAGTCTATGCACCTTGTACCTATAGTGCCGCTCCCTACCAGTCTATGCACCTTGTACCTATAGTGCCGCTCACTACCAGTCTATGCACCTTGTACCTATAGTGCCGCTCACTACCAGTCTATGCACCTTGTACCTATATTGCCGCTCACTACCAGTCTATGCACCTTGTACATAGTGCCGCTCACTACCAGTCTATGCACCTTGTACCTATAGTGCCGCTCACTACCAGTCTATGCGCCTTGTACATAGTGCCGCTCACTATCAGTCTATGCGCCTTATACATATAGTGCCGCTCACTATCAGTCTATGCACCTTGTACCTATAGTGCCGCTCACTACCAGTCTATGCACCTTGTACATAGTGCCGCTCACTACCAGTCTATGCACCTTGTACATAGTGCCGCTCACTATCAGTCTATGCGCCTTATACATATAGTGCCGCTCACTACCAGTCTATGCACCTTGTACATAGTGCCGCTCACTACCAGTCTATGCACCTTGTACCTATAGTGCCGCTCACTACCAGTCTATGCGCCTTGTACCTATAGTGCCGCTCACTACCAGTCTATGCACCTTGTACCTATAGTGCCGCTCACTACCAGTCTATGCGCCTTGTACATAGTGCCGCTCACTACCAGTCTATGCACCTTGTACCTATAGTGCCGCTCACTACCAGTCTATGCACCTTGTACATATAGTGCCGCTCACTACCAGTCTATGCACCTTATACATATAGTGCCGCTCACTATCAGTCTATGCGCCTTATACATATAGTGCCGCTCACTATCAGTCTATGCACCTTGTACATATAGTGCCGCTCACTACCAGTCTATGCGCCTTGTACCTATAGTGCCGCTCACTACCAGTCTATGCGCCTTGTACCTATAGTGCCGCTCACTACCAGTCTATGCGCCTTGTACCTATAGTGCCGCTCACTACCAGTCTATGCGCCTTGTACCTATAGTGCCGCTCACTACCAGTCTATGCGCCTTGTACCTATAGTGCCGCTCACTACCAGTCTATGCGCCTTGTACCTATAGTGCCGCTCACTACCAGTCTATGCGCCTTGTACCTATAGTGCCGCTCACTACCAGTCTATGCGCCTTGTACCTATAGTGCCGCTCACTATCAGTCTATGCACCTTGTACCTATAGTGCCGCTCACTATCAGTCTATGCACCTTGTACCCTCCATAACCACTAAGCTTTGTGCCTTATGTTGGAGTAAATCAAAGTACAAAGTTATTGCTCCTTTCCTAAGCGCTATAAAAAGGAGTCATTTATTGTGTATAGGCAAAATTGGGGTCATATATAGCGGGTAGCCATATGAAAGGGGTCATACACTGAGGGGGCCATTAAAAAGTGAGGTCATAAACTTGGGGGGCTGAAAAAAGTAGGTCATATACCTTGTGGGAAGCTAGAAAATGGGGGTCATATACTTTTTGGGCGCAAGAAAAAGGGGATCATGTGGGTTGAGGGCCAAAAAAGGGGGGTCATGTAACGTGTGGTGGGTCAAAAAGAAGGTGGAAGACAAAAAAAAGGGTTGTTATGCTATGTAGAGGGCCAATGGGGGGGGGGTATCCTAATTAGAGGGGCCCCATAATGCAACCAAAGATAGCTGGGGCGAGCAGCTTTCTATAGTTTGCCTCAGGCAGCAGAGAGAATAGGTTCATTGGTATATAATGTGTGGTTATCCCATCAAATGGACTGTAAGTGAGTAGGGGAAGAGTTTCGGTATGACCTGTAAATTATAAGAACTGTATCTCCATTTGTGGATTTGGTACATTGTAACCAACTGTATTCCTTATAGTCACTGCGCTGTATTCACTTTGACATTGCAAAGAAATGTAACAAAATATAACAAATTATTTTGTATCGCTTGTAAATAAAGTTGTTTTTAACAATTCAAATATATATATGAAAGATTAAAAAATAAACATCATCCCGGTCATTATGCAAAACCCCCATTGTCAGAAAGTCCTTAAACATCTCTGGTAATGTGAAGACGATGTCCAACAATATGGAAAAAGCTTCACGCAGCCAAAATCCACAGCAATGGAACAATTGTCGAGGCATTCCAGAATAGAACGCTCAGAAGAGAAGTGATTGGAAAGTGGTCGGATAAAACCTTCTACATTTCTCCCATTGTCAGGAAGGAGTCCTATTTGTCAGATGCCAACAATTCTCCGTGTCTGTGTTTGGTTTGACCCCGTCAGCCTTCGCCTTAGCATTCCAGTGTAACTTATTGGACGAGCCCTGTAATTTCCCTTATATTTCCCTGCTCAGTTAAGCAACTATGAGAAAAAGAAATATTAATCCTATTTGTCATAATCAATTGAAAATGCGATATTAGAAGAAGGGAAACCTTATTTGTAGAAGGAAATTTATCCAAGACCCATAAAATCTAGGTAAAAACAACTGCTTGCAAAAACACAAAGTGGCAACTTTTTGTGGATATAATAGGTGGAGTCTCCTGCTTAGGTCCCACCCTATTACGCAGAATGGAAAAATGCTAACCCTTGGAGAACCAGAGTATCTGTGCAAAATGAAGATGGACCAAAGATTGACACGGAAGGATAGACATGAAACTAGTCAATAGCAGGTTGTCCAAGATGTTGACCATCCACAAATACAGACCTCCTCTACAAATAATACAATGTTTACCCTTAAGTCTTCCCCTAAGATCCATCGGTTACTCCCAAACTGGGGAAAAAAGTAATACTGGAGACATTTTTGAAGGAGACATATATCTACTCCAATAAGACTGAGGTTTCTGAAGCACATACAATACAGCAAGTCATCCAGCTATCATGAAAATGTCACATAATGTCTCGAGTCAACCGTTGCCCAAACTTTCTTCTTCTAAAACCTTCTTAAGCCTAAAACCTTCTTCTTAAGTATTAGGCTGGAAGAAGATCATTAAAGCCAAGCTTCAAAGACAAAACCATCCAAAGGCAAAACCATCCAAAGGCAAATCCATCCAAAGGCAAAACCATCCAAAGGCAAATCCATCCAAAGGCAAATCCATCCAAAGGCAAAACCATCCAAAGGCAAAATCATCTCAGCATCTTACTGCTTTCCTTAAAATGCTGCTATGTAGATTCATATATTAGAACTAGAGATGAGCAAATCAGTTCAGATCAAAGTGAATTAGACCTAAATTTTCCAAAAGTTTCAAGCTCATCCTGAACCCGATAACTTTGGGGATTTTCACCTACAAATAACTGTTATACTCTGGGGTCTCTTCAGAAGTGAAGCCACATAATGAACAGTTATACTCACCTCTCCTGGGCTCCCTTGTGGCATCTGGCATTCCCTCAGCAGCATCCTTGCTCATGTCCCATGCCCTACCAATGATTGGGCCTCAGCGATCACGTGTGGTGCCCCAATTTCATGATACTTGCATCTAACCTGCAATGCATGATGTCAGTCAGGAGGCCGGAAGAGGCCAGAAGAGGGACCATTGGACAGCCAGGAGGCCGTAAGAGGCCAGAAGAGGGACCATTGGATACCATGAGGAAACCCAAGAAAGGGGCCATGTATGACTGTTTCTTATCTTGCGGCTCCTCCCCTGGCCCTCCACTCATTATATTCTCTAAAGAGGGGTCTACGAGTATAATAATAGCAATTCTGGTTTGTGGAGAGCAAATTCGGCCTGAAATGAACCATAACGATAAATCTCATGGATATTAGTCGAAACGAGTCTCATGAGGGTCTCCAATCTCTAGTCAAGACCATTGACCGTTTAAGGGGAAGTTTATGATTTCATGAAAGTTTTATAGGAGTTACGTGTCATAGAGCAAAACTGCTGTGGTTGGCGATTGGTCGCAGTGACGTTCATGATATACACAATATCGTCTCTGCTGGGATCACAGGAGCAGCGATGACATCACAGACATTATATTAAAACATTTCCAGAACATTCTTTTAAAAAAGCGAAGTCTGAAAATCTAAAACATTTCTTTATCTCTCGAAGGGATGTGAATTAGGATGAGTAATGTCTTCTATTGGTGTTACTCATAATAAACTTCTCTTACTGGAATGTGCTCATGATACATTGGGGCAGATTTATTAATATTGTTCTAAATTTAGACAGTTTAGAACCAGACTTGATGTGCCAAACTCCTCAGAGTGGATCACGCTGTGGAATTTGGGGAGTCTTCGGTACTTTGTGCCACCTCTTTGGTTGGCTTACTTTGGATTTGCAATTTTTAACACCAAACTTGTGGCACAATTTGACACAACTTAAGTCACAGTTACTTTCTGGCAGGCCACACCATTTTCACCCAGATATTACTTTATCACCCATCTGCCAGAGTTATAATAGATGGAACCCTAGCCATAGGCTTGAAGAATATAACCCTAACATCCATTGTAAGAACATTAGGTGAAAGGGATTTCAAGGGATTGTCCAGTTTCAACAAATAAAGGTTATTGTTTGTATAATAAAAATGTATACAATTTTCCAGTATACTTTTGTCTTTGTAATCGCTTCTTGCTCTCAATTGTATACGTCCATTGGATACAAATCAGTCCATGGTCACGTGATGGACACAGAGGTGCACGGCTTGTCAGAGCTCTATCTTGTAACGAGCCGGGCTCCTGTGTGTCCATCACATGACCATGGGCTGATGAATTGTCAAAATAATTAATCACTTTCAATACTATATAATATTAATCTACGGAATATGTATCAGCAAAAAACCAGATCAAAACAGAGTATGATGACGGGAGAGTTTTTTGTAGTCTGTAACCATCGAGACGTACGGTAAGTGTGTATACATATAAGTTCTTAAAATCCTTATGCATTGCTAAGTAAACCAGATACATTTTGGGTAAAATGAATGTAGGACTAATGTTGTTATATTAGGGTAGATGACCAATAAAGAGTAAGAAGAAAAATACGTCTACAAACATAGTAACAAAGACTCGTGTATAACAGTAACAATACCAGTCATCACCAGCAGGGTGAAACAATGTAACTATTTCCAATTCTGTCTTTGTTATAGAATTCTATTTAAAGAAATAGACAGGACAAGCTCCAAGGAATATACAAAAGACTGATTACGAGGTAGTAGCAAGAAGTAACATGGACATGGACATGACTCTGCCGAATGATTCCTAGGTAGTAGCCATACAACATCCGTGGACTTGACTCTGCCAAATGCATAAACCTGAAGTTCAGTAAACTCGAGCAAGGCCCTACAATATCTGATACAAAACTGCAGTGACGCATTGATAAAATGTATCTCAGCGCTTCTATACTCTCTCGCCCAAGCAGTTCTTGGGGTACACACACACCTATAGCGCAAACCCCCAACAAAAGTATCCTAAGTGTGTCGTAAATGGTCCAAACGTATCAAACAAAGCCTCAAAATCTAGATTTGTAGCCACGAAATATCAGACGTGAGGGGTTAACAAGATGCATTGCAGGTGGCTCCCTTTGGGATCTGAATTGTTAAGGTTAAAGAGGCATTTTCTGGCCGACTCTCGCGATGATGTCATACAGAGGAATGTGTTAGAATCTGTTATTTTACCATGGATCTCCATCTTTGAAGAGGCCAGGAGCTCTTAGCGTCCTTCTCAAGTGCAGCCAACCAAGAACTGTGCTTTTTTACACCTCATTTGGTTGAAATAAACCATTTCTACGGCATCCTGGGACTTAAAGGAATTTCGGAATATTTTTCCCTTAATTACGAGGTTTTTTTTATTTATATTATCACCTGCTGCTTTGCTCCTCGGCCGCAGACACAGGGTTAGACAAATGCTTCTGTTATGGCCATTACGCCTTTCATACTATTGTCTGTCACCTACTAAGGTTCAGCCCGTCCCCAGTGAGGAGGGTCTCAGCCCAGTCCTCGGGGAGCCCACGGCCAGCCTGAATTTTAAGTGAAATTATACACCTCCCTGGGTATATCCTGTGAGGGGAACAAAGCCCTCGCCATGGTCGTCACTCACAAAGCTTTGTTTGAGAGGATGAAATAGCCTGGAACACCCTCTGTAGGAGAATCGGCTCAGGTTAAATATAGGAAATCCTGTGGGAATGTTGGCTCTGATTTCTGCGGACGGCTCGTGATGTCAGTCCTGGAGTTGTCCTTAAAGTCGTCTGGATTTTTTCATCTGTGACATCAAGCACTTGTTTCCTACAGTCTATGACACCATTCACTAATAACTCTCAGCAACTCCAAGAAAAATGGGAATCTTATAATCTATATACACTAATAGAACGCTAGACGTCGCATACTCAAGACACGATCCGTTACAGACAATGGGACTCCATTTATATTGTGTACTGTGTATTATATATTGTCATTTATAAGTTATAGGAGTCATTGTATTAGGTCTTATTCACATCAGAAGGTTTATTACACTATACGGTCACTATAGTCACTAGAATACAGATAAGCGCTACTACTCCTTTAAACAGCTGATCGGCAGGGGTCCCAGGTATGGAACCGCCACTGATCTCTTATTCATGATCTATCCTCAGGGGTTTATCCACCTTTTAAAAAAATGGATGAACCATCATTAAGATAGACCATCAATATTAGATCGGACGGCGGATCCAGCTGTTAGAACCCCCACAGATCAGCTGTTTTCTAGAGTACATGCCCGACTCTGCACAGACTATTCACTGGATTTTTTACAACATCAAGTCTGTGACACCCTGCAGCGCCCTTAACTGCAAATAACAAGGATATGCCGTAGAGGTTGGGTAATGGGCGCTGGTAAAAGTGTGCGCGGAATCCAACAAGACGCCGCCGGTCCTGCACAGCCTTTAATATAGAACTTCCCCAAAAAATAGTAACTGTTAATAAAATAGTTAAGAATAGTGAAAGGGATATTTAGTCCTTATCTGTTCATATATCTGTATATATATATACAGTCCTATGAAAAAGTTTGGGCACCCCTATTAATCTTAATCATTTTTAGTTCTAAATATTTTGGTATTTGCAACAGCCATTTCAGTTTGATATATCTAATAACTGATGGACACAGTAATATTTCAGGATTGAAATGAGGTTTATTGTACTAACAGAAAATGCGCAATATGCATTAAACCAAAATTTGACCGGTGCAAAAGTATGGGCACCTCAACAGAAAAGTGACATTAATATTTAGTAGATCCTCCTTTTGCAAAGATAACAGCCTCTAGTCGCTTCCTGTAGCTTTTAATCAGTTCCTGGATCAAGGTATTTTGGACAAACAATTCAAGTTCAGTTAAGTTAGATGGTCGCCGAGCATGGACAGCCCGCTTCAAATCATCCCACAGATGTTCAATGATATTCAGGTCTGGGGACTGGGATGGCCATTCCAGAACATTGTAATTGTTCCTCTGCATGAATGACTGAGGATTTGGAGCAGTGTTTTGGATCATTGTCTTGCTGAAATATCCATCCCCGGCGTAACTTCAACTTCGTCACTGATTCTTGAACATTATTCTCAAGAATCTGCTGATACTGAGTGGAATCCATGCGACCCTCAACTTTAACAAGATTCCCGATGCCGGCATTGGCCACACAGCCCCAAAGCATGATGGAACCTCCACCAAATTTTACAGTGGGTAGCATGTGTTTTTCTTGGAATGCTGTTTCTTTTTGGACGCCATGCATAACGCCTTTTTTTATAACCAAACAACTCAATTTTTGTTTCCAAAATGAAGCTGCCTTGTCCAAATGTGCTTTTTCATACCTCAGGCAACTCTATTTGTGGCGTGCTTGCAGAAACGGCTTCTTTCTCATCACTCTCCCATACAGCTTCTCCTTGTGCAAAGTGCGCTGTATAGTTGACCGATGCACAGTGACACCATCTGCAGCAAGATGATGCTGCAGCTCTTTGGAGGTGGTCTGTGGATTGTCCTTGACTGTTCTCACCATTCTTCTTCTCTGCCTTTCTGATATTTTTCTTGGCCTGCCACTTCTGGGCTTAACAAGAACTGTCCCTGTGGTCTTCCATTTCCTTACTATGTTCCTCACAGTGGAAACTGACAGGTTAAATCTCTGAGACAACGTTTTGTATCCTTCCCCTGAACAACTATGTTGAACAATCTTTGTTTTCAGATCATTTGAGAGCGGGCTGTCCATGTTCGGCGACCATCAAACTTAACTGAACTTGAATTGTTTTGTAGAAAGAAATGGTCCAAAATACCTTCATCCAGGATCCAGGAACTGATTAAAAGCTACAGGAAGCGACTAGAGGCTGTTATCTTTGCAAAAGGAGGATCTACTAAATATTAATGTCACTTTTCTGTTGAGGTGCCCATATTTTTGCACCGGTCAAATTTTGGTTTAATGCATATTGCGCATTTTCTGTTAGTACAATAAACCTCATTTCAATCCTGAAATATTACTGTGTCCATCAGTTATTAGATATATCAAACTGAAATGGCTGCTGCAAACACCAAAATATTTAGAACTAAAAATGATTAAGATTAATAGGGGTGCCCAAACTTTTTCATAGGACTGTATATATATATATATATATATATATATATATATATATATATATATATATATGACAGATACTTTGTTGCAACTCCTCCGGGCCTCACCTATCTCTCTAGCGCCACCTATTGGAGGTCGCTAATCTGCAAACCTTTTCCCAAGAACCATTGCCTGGACTATAAAACTACTGCACATTTCACATAACAGACACTTCCAGGGACCTATAGACATAGAATCAGACTCCTATATCCATATTCATTTAGAGAAATATAAAACATTTTTATTCCCATGTGCATTATATATTATTACTACATCAACAGAGCTCGCAAGGGTAGACATAAGATGTAATGCTGATACATCTGGTGAGACAGCGCCATATTTAGCCCCTTCCTCAGGTCTATCACAGTCACTGACACTAAGTAATCTATAGCAGACCAAGCCTCAGCGTTGCATTGTCCCGATTGTAACGTGTAATCTACGTCCAGCAGGATCAGGCTGAACATGTGCGAGCGTCTCTGGGTCACTTCCTCCATATGACAGTAGAGGGCGCTCAAGAAATAAATGAACCCTTTTCTAACTTCATATCATAAAGGTTCTATTTCAGATCTGTATCCCTGCAATTGTCTTTAGACTCTCTATAGGGCGCCGTATAGAGGATTCTCATATGAAGTCTGTATACAGGAATATAATAGATAATGAAACATAACGTATTATGTTCAGCTCAGCGCCCCGTGCAGGAACACTTAAGAATTTTGCTGCGGTTTTTTGAGCCAAAGTCAGGAGTGGATTGAGCAGTAAATAAGTAGAAGGACGGAGGTCTGACCTCGGAGTCCCTGTGACCATTTTTGATTTAAAGGGCCAGTAATATCTTCATTACACTGTTGCCTATTCAGTAAAAAACAAAGAATTGAAAGTGTTTATTGAGATAGTCACCGTATTGATGGCCAATCTCACCCATTTGCTGTCCAGTGCTGCTGTTAGGCCCAGTACTATACAGTGTACAGAGCCAGAAGGAGAAGGCTCGGGAAATCGTATGGTGCCTATGGGATGTTACTGTAGCTCAGCGACTCTTAAGATTGACTGAAGCTGAACTCCTCGCACAGCACTATACAATGTATGGACCATACGCTTCTGACTCTATCCATGCACTGCAGTACTGGGCTTGGAAGGAATCCCGAACAGATGAATGGGCCATCAAAAAAAGAACTTGCAAAACTCCATTCAAGCAGAGATGCATGAACCAGTGCGCATTGAACCAGAATTTGACCTGAATTTTCCAAAAACTTGACAAAGCTGACATGAAATTATTCTTCAGACCCAAAAGGCCCTTCTGGATCCTTTTCTGGCCTCTTCCAAACTCCTGGGTGATATAATCTGCCACAAAGTCATCGCAGAGGCCAGTGATTGGTCCTCAATGGTCACATGACGTCACGACTAGGGTTCAGCGATCGGGATCGGAAAAGATCGGATTCCGATTGGCGATCGAGTATATTTCACGAGCGCGATCAGAATTCCAATCCTGATCGTTTTCGGTGGGATTGAGGTCTCACGTTAGTTCCCACAATTCTTGGCTACTGGCCATTAGTTTGGTTGAGCGATCGGGATAGGGAAAGATCGGATCCCGATCGGCGATAGAGCAAATTTCACGATCGCGATTGGCTGGAAAATGATCAAAAAATTGGATTTTAAAAACGATCCTGAAATCTCAAGATCGGCTCAACCCTAGTCATGACAGAGCCTTGAGTCAGTGCACCCATGCAACGTTGAGGCAACATGACATCACCCTGGATGCTGGAAGAGGTCTGAAGAGCGATTTAGGTTATATTTCCACACCTCCCCTGGACTTCCACCCAGTATACTCATGTTGGAAGAGACTTCAGTCTATAACAATTTTACTTCCATGTGAGCCCATAACACAAGAAACCATCGGATTCGCCAAACTCTAGTAATAAACACAAAAACATAAGAATAATGTAAGGTAATGGTCCATAGACGGAATACGCCGGTGTGTGCGTCAGGCCTCGCTGTCTCTTTAACCATGAATTCCCCTTGTAGTGAATCTACAGAACAGGTGCAGTGACCAGACTACGTGCTCCGTCCATTAGGACATGGTAATGTTCACGTTATCACCATTGTATCGCCATTAGGTCTCATAGAAGAATGCATAAACATCCATCGGCATTCTCCAGACCCGTCGTTTCATCAGTCGCGGCTCATAGTTGTATAAAATACCAACAAATGAAAAATTGCATTTCTGAAGAGCTTTTAGGATCCTTTCAAAATTCCAGGTGTCAAAAAAGAACTGATACATTTGGGACGGGAAGAACTTTGGCAAAGTTCTCTTATAAACAGCAGATAAGGAACACAATGAAATTGTTCTTAATGAGCAACAAAATATCGTTTTCAGGCAAGGTCTCGGCAAGTCGGATTCTTCTGTGCAAATCAGATGTCAGATGAAGAAGAAACATTAACCCAACCCCACGGGGGGGATATAAACTAAACCTGAGATTCCCTTGTTTCAGATAGTTGAAATTTTTATGTGGATAGAAAAAGGGAGGATGGTAGAGAACATTGCTCTGATTCTTCTATAAAACCTCTGCTTCGCAAATTTATATTAACATTTTTTTAAAGAACGTCCCGGCCCAAATAGTAAAACGTGCCAGCCAGAATGTCTCGATGGACTGTCTAAGAGTAACAATGAGGTCATAATATAGGATGAGGTTAGAATGCCCCTTTAGGTTTTGGCTACTTTGGCTCTTTGGTTCCCCTCTCAGTGAATTGGAGCCAATGGTAACTTTGGATAATGGAACTTTACTCATAAAAAGGCAACAAAATTGATGGTTCCCCCCCGTTCACCCACAATAGGTGCGGTCATTTATTGCGCCCAAAATTGGTGCGGTGTCAGCATCAATCACTGAGATTGGCATGCCATAGACAATACCCAAGAAGTGACAATATCCCACTCGACTGTACACCAGCATTTGCCGATGTCCTCCCTTTAGAACAGGCTCACATAGGTCAGGCTGAAGCACTATTGCTCCTCAGTGGTCCTTTCTTATTCCTAGGATGGTGCAACGTAATAGCGAGTGTTGTTACCCCAACGTACTACCTAACTATGGCACAATAAGCTAGTATTCCCCTATAGCAGGACCTTCTATTGTACCTGTCTGTGCCACTTGTGTGCCTGACCCTACCTGACTGACCCATGACCATCTTAGCACATTGGTGTGACCTGTACAAAGTTGCAAAGTTTCATAAGTGTCCCCCCCCCATCACCACCATATAGAAATATCAGATCTGCACAAATTATAATGCCCAATCAATGACCCACACACAGTTGCCTCTTTACAATGTAATGCCCCTCAGTGGCCCATCACACAGTCAAATGCTCCTGCACGCAGCACACTTTAATCTGTACCCAACGCCATGGACCCTCAGACACTAACCTGACCAATCCCCCTCTCCCCATGCGGGTTGTCCCTACAGTTTCTGTTTCATGTGCCCATCCAGGTTGCCCCCATAGCTTCATGTCTCCCTTGGGTTCCCCCACAGTTTCATGTCTCCCCACAGGTTGCCTCCACAATACTATGTCTCGGTCTAGGTTGTTCCCACAGTTCCAAGTCCCCTTCAGGTTGCCACCACAGTTTCATACCCCCACAGTTTCATGTTCCCCTTCTGTGTCCCCCACTGTACATATCAAGAAAAAACCTTAATACTCAACTTTCTCTGTTCCCCTGTTCATTCCTGTCTCTGGTCTGAGGATCTTCAAGGAGCAATAGGTGTGATGTAAGTGTCACCATATTGCTCCTGCTGCTCCAAGACACCAGGAGCAGTCATATGGCGAAGCAGGGAGCAGACAGCTGTCTACTTCACCACTGTCTTCAACTCATTGGCACAAAAGGATGCTAAGGAGTTGGCGCAGCCTGGACCCACTGCCGGGACAACAAACGAAGGACTGTCCAAGGGGGCTCCTGCTACCATAGGGCCTGTTGCAAGTTCACCATTGACCCTATGGTTAAAGCGTCCCTGGAATAACCCCATACTAACCCATGACCTAACCCATAACCCCATACTAACCCATGACCCAACCATCTTCTCATTGCATCCCAGTGGCCCAGTGCACTATAACTGTGCAAAACCCTCACCCTGCACTGGTGGTACCTCAAAATCTTCACTAGCTACCAAGTAACCCAGCGGTTCCACTAGCTCCTGGGTTAATGATCCTGTCGTCACTAGCTCTGATGTCACCAACAAACGCATATACGTGACGTTATCGCCATCTTCGGCTGGTCAATAGCCTTACGTAACAATGTTGCAAAGTATTTCCTATGAACACATTCTTATAAAAATATTATAGCAACAATCCTAACTATAAGGGCATAATGCGACCTAGCGAGAGTACTTGGCACCACTATATAGCATGACATAACATACGTAACATGTATACCTATATACCTATATATGACATATGTAACATGTATAACATAATATAATAATAGTAAATGGCAACGCAGAGCAAAAACTGAGCGGAGGTAACGAAGGTGCCCAGAAACCTAAATCTGTCCTTCGTCATCATCACATACAACATCCATAATACGAATGAGAACTCCGGACTATTCTTTTCTATGATCCTTCTAGGATCTGACTTTTCTGTCTTTGTAATGATTACTATGGTGATATAAATAGATTCCATTGTAAAACACAGAAGTAAAATCGTTCCCAAAGCCAATTTCTCCTTTAGTGAATGTGACATTCTGCGTATTTCAGATTGGATATGAGACACGTTAAGTAAATACTCCCATACCTCAGTGTTCTGGGAAAAATAGAGGGAACGCCTGTCTGAGAGCGGCCTCGTCACTATAACCTTGCCCAGTTAATTCTTACCGTATGTACCACGGGACTGCGAGCAAATTGCAAGCAATTGGTCACCTGAGATATCTCCAGTAGAGATGAGCGAACACTAAAATGTTCGAGGTTCGAAATTCGATTCGAACAGCCGCTCACTGTTCGAGTGTTCGAATGGGTTTCGAACCCCATTATAGTCTATGGGGAACATAAACTCGTTAAGGGGGAAACCCAAATTCGTGTCTGGAGGGTCACCAAGTCCACTATGACACCCCAGGAAATGATACCAACACCCTGGAATGACACTGGGACAGCAGGGGAAGCATGTCTGGGGGCATAAAAGTCACTTTATTTCATGGAAATCCCTGTCAGTTTGCGATTTTCGCAAGCTAACTTTTCCCCATAGAAATGCATTGGCCAGTGCTGATTGGCCAGAGTACGGAACTCGACCAATCAGCGCTGGCTCTGCTGGAGGAGGCGGAGTCTAAGATAGCTCCACACCAGTCTCCATTCAGGTCCGACCTTAGACTCCGCCTCCTCCGGCAGAGCCAGCGCTGATTGGCCGAAGGCTGGCCAATGCATTCCTATGCGAATGCAGACTTAGCAGTGCTGAGTCAGTTTTGCTCAACTACACATCTGATGCACACTCGGCACTGCTACATCAGATGTAGCAATCTGATGTAGCAGAGCCGAGGGTGCACTAGAACCCCTGTGCAAACTCAGTTCACGCTAATAGAATGCATTGGCCAGCGCTGATTGGCCAATGCATTCTATTAGCCCGATGAAGTAGAGCTGAATGTGTGTGCTAAGCACACACATTCAGCACTGCTTCATCAAGCCAATACAATGCATTAGCCAGTGCTGATTGGCCAGAGTACGGAATTCGGCCAATCAGCGCTGGCTCTGCTGGAGGAGGCGGAGTCTAAGATCGCTCCACACCAGTCTCCATTCAGGTCCGACCTTAGACTCCGCCTCCTCCGGCAGAGCCAGCGCTGATTGGCCGAAGGCTGGCCAATGCATTCCTATGCGAATGCAGACTTAGCAGTGCTGAGTCAGTTTTGCTCAACTACACATCTGATGCACACTCGGCACTGCTACATCAGATGTAGCAATCTGATGTAGCAGAGCCGAGGGTGCACTAGAACCCCTGTGCAAACTCAGTTCACGCTAATAGAATGCATTGGCCAGCGCTGATTGGCCAATGCATTCTATTAGCCCGATGAAGTAGAGCTGAATGTGTGTGCTAAGCACACACATTCAGCTCTACTTCATCGGGCTAATAGAATGCATTGGCCAGCGCTGATTGGCCAGAGTACGGAACTCGACCAATCAGCGCTGGCTCTGCTGGAGGAGGCGGAGTCTAAGGTCGGACCTGAATGGAGACTGGTGTGGAGCGATCTTAGACTCCGCCTCCTCCAGCAGAGCCAGCGCTGATTGGCCGAATTCCGTACTCTGGCCAATCAGCACTGGCTAATGCATTGTATTGGCGTGATGAAGCAGTGCTGAATGTGTGTGCTTAGCACACACATTCAGCTCTACTTCATCGGGCTAATAGAATGCATTGGCCAGCGCTGATTGGCCGAATTCCGTACTCTGGCCAATCAGTGCTGGCCAATGCATTCTATTAGCTTGATGAAGCAGAGTGTGCACAAGGGTTCAAGCGCACCCTCGGCTCTGATGTAGGAGAGCCGAGGGTGCACTTGAACCCTTGTGCACCCTCAGCTCTGCTACATCAGAGCCGAGGGTGCGCTTGAACCCTTGTGCACACTCTGCTTCATCAAGCTAATAGAATGCATTGGCCAGCGCTGATTGGCCAGAGTACGGAACTCGACCAATCAGCGCTGGCTCTGCTGGAGGAGGCGGAGTCTAAGATCGCTCCACACCAGTCTCCATTCAGGTCCGACCTTAGACTCCGCCTCCTCCAGCAGAGCCAGCGCTGATTGGCCGAATTCCGTACTCTGGCCAATCAGCACTGGCTAATGCATTGTATTGGCTTGATGAAGCAGTGCTGAATGTGTGTGCTTAGCACACACATTCAGCTCTACTTCATCGGGCTAATAGAATGCATTGGCCAATCAGCGCTGGCCAATGCATTCTATTAGCGTGAACTGAGTTTGCACAGGGGTTCTAGTGCACCCTCGGCTCTGCTACATCAGATTGCTACATCTGATGTAGCAGTGCCGAGTGTGCATCAGATGTGTAGTTGAGCAAAACTGACTCAGCACTGCTAAGTCTCTGCATTCGCATAGGAATGCATTGGCCAGCCTTCGGCCAATCAGCGCTGGCTCTGCCGGAGGAGGCGGAGTCTAAGGTCGGACCTGAATGGAGACTGGTGTGGAGCGATCTTAGACTCCGCCTCCTCCAGCAGAGCCAGCGCTGATTGGTCGAGTTCCGTACTCTGGCCAATCAGCGCTGGCCAATGCATTCTATTAGCCCGATGAAGTAGAGCTGAATGTGTGTGCTTAGCACACACATTCAGCTCTACTTCATCAGGCTAATAGAATACATTGGCCAATCAGCGCTGGCCAATGCATTCTATTAGCTTGATGAAGCAGAGTGTGCACAAGGGTTCAAGCGCACCCTCGGCTCTGATGTAGCAGAGCTGAGGGTGCACAAGGGTTCAAGTGCACCCTCGGCTCTCCTACATCAGAGCCGAGGGTGCGCTTGAACCCTTGTGCAGCCTCGGCTCTGCTACATCAGAGCCGAGGGTGCGCTTGAACCCTTGTGCACACTCTGCTTCATCAAGCTAATAGAATGCATTGGCCAGCACTGATTGGCCAGAGTACGGAATTCGGCCAATCAGCGCTGGCCAATGCATCCCTATGGGAAAAAGTTTATCTCACAAAAATCACAATTACACACCCGATAGAGCCCCAAAAAGTTATTTTTAATAACATTCCCCCCTAAATAAAGGTTATCCCTAGCTATCCCTGCCTGTACAGCTATCCCTGTCTCATAGTCACAAAGTTCACATTCTCATATGACCCGGATTTGAAATCCACTATTCGTCTAAAATGGAGGTCACCTGATTTCGGCAGCCAATGACTTTTTCCAATTTTTTTCAATGCCCCCAGTGTCGTAGTTCCTGTCCCACCTCCCCTGCGCTGTTATTGGTGCAAAAAAGGCGCCAGGGAAGGTGGGAGGGGAATCGAATTTTGGCGCACTTTACCACGTGGTGTTCGATTCGATTCGAACATGGCGAACACCCTGATATCCGATCGAACATGTGTTCGATAGAACACTGTTCGCTCATCTCTAATCTCCAGCAGTGAATGCGGTCTGTTCTGCGGTTTGGAAGTTTAAGCAGCCTTTCCCCTCACTCCTTAAGTAATGACACCCAATACTGTTATAGCCCTATGAACCATCATAAGGCCTGCTGAACCGAAAATGTAGTCAATGGAGGCTTCTGAATCCAGCGTAAGAATTAGCATTTCTGCAATGAACGCTTCCACGTCCCTTTACCCATCCCTGTAGAAAACGGTTGCATTTTGCAAACTTTAGCAGAATTTGTTATGTCACCAAACATGACTGCTGAGGACCCCACCAATCCCAATAATGGGGGATCCTTTTTAATGGGAATCCTTATCGCTGATCAGCTACTTGATCAGTTGTGCAGATTATTGTCAGCACATCGCTTTATGTAATCTGGATTATGCTGCTGATCCATGCAATGACAGGAGGGAGAGACAATCACAGTAGAGATCATTCCCAGGTCCCCGATCAGTGTGTGTAACTCGGTCCATGCAAGTGAATGCCGATCAACAAATTTCTCATTGATCGGCATTTCTGCTGGCCGAGATCTGGCTATGTAATACAGCCTTAAGTGAATGGGTTAATGGACACATTGCTGTATCAAGTAACTGGCGTCCAATGCTTTACTCACCTCCCCATTTTCTGGCCATGTCTGGTGCACCCATTACTGGTTTGTAACTATAAAAACTGAGATCAGCACCAGTACTGCAAACTGTATCATTGGGGTGAATAAAGGACCCATTACTATTTGCTGGGATTGGATTACAACCATATAGGAGAGTAGGATCAGAACATAAAGGGAACCACGTAGAACCCAGTGTAGAGCAAATGTGCCAAAACAATGCTAATAAGTAGCATGACAATCATAAGTAATGTATGTGTCCTTCAGCATACCCCAAAATGAATCAAGACACTAGAATAAACAGAGACCCCCCTAAATTCAGACCAAGCACTAAAAAACTATAGACCCTAAACCAAACTTCAGAATAAATACAGAATCTAGAATCAATACTTGACTCCAGAATACAGACCCCAGAATAAATACAGATCCCAAAAATAACTATGGGTCAAAAACCTCATACCCTAAATAAATACAGACCAGGACTGTACCCCAGACATGGGACATGATTTAACAGGAAATGGACATGAGTCAAGAACTTGGGATTTTCCCATCTCCCTCTTTCACCACTTTCGCCTGCTGTCTCATCTCACTTCCTGTATTCTTCAGCAAACTGGTTGGAGGCTTTGACTGTTTGATGAACAGGACTGTATAAAGTATCACAACAGATATAGTCTAACTTTATTATGAGATATTACGTATTATAATTACTAGAAATCTAATATAAATGCAGATCAAATAATATGCACAGCAAATGTATATTACATTACACAGGATTGGAGAGAAAAAAAACGTACACGCTGCAGGAGAGAACGGACAGCTTTGTGTTTACACAGAGAGATGACAGACACTGTCTGAGCCTTTATCAGCAAACTGTAACTAGCCAACCTGACTGCCTTGATCCAGAGTTGTACATAACAGTAAGAGAACTCAGCACCCCCAGAGAGAAGTGACTCGCCCATGCAACCTGTCTTATCAAATACAGGTCATGCACCAAGGGAACTTTGTGTAACTATTTTTCTTTAGCCAAATCAAGGTGTGAATTGAGCAGAAGGGAGAAGTATAAGCATTCCTTTTGTATTTCCCATTTCTTTTTGTAGCCACTTCGGTTTATCTAAAAAAAGCTGCAAAATCTGTAACAAAAACCAGCAGCCTTTCTGCAATGTGGGGAAACATCGCAGCAAAAAACACGTTGCAGAAAAAAAAAATCTGCAGTGGAACAGCTGGGTTTACAAAAACATAGCGTGTCAATCTCAAGGACAGAAAGTCCGCTGAGAAAAACACTGTGTTTTTTAGTTACGTTTTTCTAGGTGGTGCTTCTTATTAAGAGGGTTTGTCCGGTAACAGATCCCCTTTACGCTGTCCATGCGGTTCCTATTAATCCTATTCTAAGTCAGTGTCTGTGAATGGAAGGAACTGCTACAAAAATACTTACATTGTTGGCCAGAAATTAATGAATGAACTTTGGATAAAAAAATGTTTCCATTCAAAATCTCTGTCTTCTCACAAAGACTGTTCGCAGGATTCCACATTGACAATATTGCATCTTGTCATGGGAAATATTTTCCGTCCGTGGATAAAAGCGAGCATACCTTGGCCAGAACATCAGCCTAATAAGGGAATTTCACTGTCAAATGATGCGCGATGCTCTCAGACGGATGCATGGAAGGAAAATATACATTTACAGCGTAGCACAGAACAATGCAAAATATTCCCTGAAATGGATTATTGCAAAATTTATCATATTAGTCCAGATTTTAACTTCCATAGCTGTTGATCAAGTGTGTCAGAATCTCCCTTCCTCCTTATCCCATAACATGGCCCTAAATAGATCGGCAGTCAGTGAGGTTTCCGTTACAGTATGATCGGTGGATAGGGTTGAGCCGATCTTGACTTTTCAGGATCGATTTTAAAATCCGATTTCTGATCATTTTTCATTTGAACCCGATCTCGATCCCAATTCCGATCCCAATGCAAGTCAATGGGATTTTTTTTATTAATCGGAGATCAGATTTTAAAAGCAATCCTATTCACTATACAGCATGGAATCTAACAAGTGAATGCTTTAATTGTTAGAATCCACGCTGTGTAGTGAATAACTAAGTAGCCAGAGGATTTTTTTTTTAATCCTCTGGCTACTTAGTCCCCCTTGGAGTCCACTTACCTGCAGAGATGGCTGCTCCAGTGCCCGGTGTTCTTCTTTGCCTCACTGCCGCTCTTCTCGCCTCGCTGCCCCCTGCCTCCCAGGTTAGGAGAGTGTGGGCGGGTACTGGGAGGGGTGACGTCACATCTCCCCGCCCTGTACCCGCCCACACTCTCCTAAGCCACAAGCCCCACCTTCCTAACTCTTTAAACACTAACCTGGGAGGCAGCGGCAGCGAGGCGAGAAGAGCAGCGTGGAGCGGCAGCGAGGCGAAGAAGAAGGAGAACACTGGGCACCGGAGCAGCCATCTCTGGAGGTAAGTAGCTACTAGAGATGTTAGTTTAGTCTCCCATTAGAATGAATGGAGGCAGCCGGCGCGCAGGGGGTTAAGGCTGTGTGCCGGCTGCTTCCATTCATTCCTATGGAACCGCAGCGGAGCCTTCACACTGAGTATACACTGCACTCAGAATGAGCAGAGCGTATACTCAGTGTGAAGGCTAAGCAAAGCATTGTGGCAAATAGTACCGATCTCGATCCCACCTAAAAAGATTGTGTTCGGAATTCCGATCGCGATCGTGAAATTTTCGGAATCCGATCTTTACCGAACACGATCGCTCAACCCTATCGGTGGGACACCGCACTCTTTGCTGGGATTGGTTTTGTCCATACTTTGTGTCTAGTGACAATGGAGAATCCTTAGCTACAATGTATCTAATGGAGTCCTTGCATCTGTCTGCATTCTATTAGATGTAGAAGATCCGAGTGCTCGGTGCACGGAGTATGACACACTTTTCTTTTTACAAGATGACGGAAATTAACAGAAAATTCCTCTGTATACTTCTACATGAAATCAGATACATACAGTACATGGGTACAACAATATATATTGGGAGTCCAAGTGCTAAAAACCCCACTGATCACTAAAACGAAGAGACCAAAGCACTCAGCTCTGTTCCAATTGGCTCTGCATGGAGTGGAGCGACCATACGGGCTCATAAGATACAACATTTGGGGACCTTACAATGTCCAGGTGATTGTACTACACAGAGGAGAGGTCGGCGAATGATCAGCAAAAGCCTCCACATAGCAATGGCATAGTTTAATGCTACTTGAGTAACAAATATAATTAAACACTACGTCTGAGAAGGGCAATGTGCGGGCCAGATGTTTTATTTTAGACAAGTGAAGAAAGTGTGAGATGAAGTAAGCTTTTGACAAGAATACTCAGGGAGCAGATTAATCATCATATTTCTGCATCCACTGTACTCGCGCCTCTGCTTGAGGTTATTATGTTCCTGTTACAGATCTAAGAGCAACCCAAAATAATGTGATCACTCCATTACCAGTGGAACAGTAAATTGTGGGGCGCGCGCAGTGCGAGGGGGCTGCGAAGTACAATATTCATTATTGGCTGGGCTTTGACATTTTGCTTTATTACAATCACATTCAATCTTGAAGACTGGACACATGGCATGGAAGTGATGCAAGCCAAAGATCTTCAAACGTAAAACATGAAGTCGCGCCCCTGGTCCTTGTGATACAAAGTAAAATAAACTAATCAACCGGGAGAATCAGATCAGAGATGGTGTATGACCATAAGGAGACTTAAAGAGGATTGGTTTGGGTGGACGGACCTGCACCCCTTTCCTTCTTTACTTGATACTTTGTAGCTTCATCACTAATTCCCTGTATTGGTTGAGCAAGAAATACATTTTTACGTAACATATTACTGAAGGTCAAGAAACATATGGATGAATAATCCAGCGCTTTCCTGGAATTGTGTTACTTCTTAAAGTTTAGGGACTTTCTTGTAAAGAGACCAGATATGTTTACTATTTTGTCCTCAATATAACATGTCTAAAAGACCACCTCTATGAGAAGTCCACCTCTATTAGAAGATCACCTCTATGAGAAGTCCACTTCTAGGAGAAGTCCACCTTTATGAGAAGACCACCTCTATGAGAAGACCGCCTCTATGAGAAGATCGCCTCTATGAGAAGACCACCTCTATGAGAAGACCACCTCTATGACAAGACTACCTCTATGAGAAGATCGCCTCTATGAGAAGACCACCTCTATGAGAAGATCGCCTCTATGAGAAGACCACCTCTATGAGAAGATCGCCTCTATGAGAAGACCACCTCTATGAGAAGACTACCTCTATGAGAAGATTGCCTCTATGAGAAGACCACCTCTATGAGAAGATCGCCTCTATGAGAAGACCACCTCTATGAGAAGATCGCCTCTATGAGAAGACCACCTCTATGAGAAGACCACCTCTATGAGAAGACTGCGTCTATGAGAAGACCACCTCTATGAGAAGATCGCCTCTATGAGAAGACCACCTCTATGAGAAAATCGCCTCTATGAGAAGACCACCTCTATGAGAAGACTGCGTCTATGAGAAGATTGCTTCTATGAGAAGACTGCATCTATGAGAAGACCACATCTATGAGAAGATCGCCTCTATGAGAAGATCGCCTCTATGACAAGACCACCTCTATGAGAAGACTGAGTCTATGAGAAGACCGCATCTATGAGAAGACCACCTCTATGAGAAGACCACATCTATGAGAAGATCGCCTCTATGAGAAGATCGCCTCTATGAGAAGATCGCCTCTATGAGAAGATCGCCTCTATGAGAAGACCACCTCTATGAGAAGACCACATCTATGAGAAGATCGCCTCTATGAGAAGATCGCCTCTATGAGAAGATCGCCTCTATGAGAAGATCGCCTCTATGACAAGACCACCTCTATGAGAAGACTGCGTCTATGAGAAGACCGCATCTATGAGAAGACCACATCTATGAGAAGATCGCCTCTATGAGAAGATCGCCTCTATGAGAAGACAACCTGTCCTCTAGATGAGATTTCCAGGCACAGATTTTAGTTCTATATTATAACTAGAGATGAGTGAAGTTTTGGGAAATTCGATTCGGACGCTTCTCAGACAACCCCTTTAAAGTCTAGGGTTGAGCCAACCTTGAGATTTCAGGATCGATTTTAAAATCCGATTTCCGATCATTTTCCAGACAATCCCGATCCCGATCATGAAATTTGCTCGATCGCCGATCGGGATGCGATCTTTCCCAATCCCAATCACTCAACCCCAGTCAATGCTTCTCTATGGGAAAAGCCACTTTCAGGGTTGATCCAATATTGAGATTTCAAAATCCGATCTCCGATCATTTTCCAGCCAATTGCGATTGTGAAATTTGATCGATCGCCAATCGGGATCCGATCTTTCCCGATCCTGATCGCTCAGCCCTATACCAGACACAATACAGGAACTGGTTTACCTATAAGTGAATTGTAAAAATGAAAACACAAAAATTAGCCATTCATTTTCATAAAAAGAAACATAATACCGCCACATGTTGCTATTTAATATGGAAGAACAACGCGGACAGAAGAGTCTCTTTACACTTTTCATAAAGCGGTCGGCCTTTCACTTACATATTCTGATATTTCTCTGCGTCTCATACATGTCCAGGGCTCTGTACTTTTGATAAACGCTTTGTTTGATGAGTTTTCACATTATTACGTCATTGTAGTAAGATTGATTTTATACATAATTGTAATGTGGAATTTGATTTATAAAATGTATCACTTTTCTCAAACAGGCGTAAACCATATTATCCATTTACGTCATTATATTATGTAACATCTGATCGTGCAGCCCAAGTTCTGATTATCTGAAACCATACATTATCTTAAAGGCGCATTAAAGGGATGTTCTTGTACTGATTAACCCCTAAGAGGCTTAATATCAAACACAAACTGTACACTCAGGCCTCCATTCAGCCCAGGATCCAGCAGAGAGTCTTTGTATATAAAATATAAACCAATAAGGTTGATGGCAAAGTGTTACCACCATCTATACTTATTGCCAACCAGTTCCATACATTTCAGTTGAGCATGTATGAATGTTATGTAGCCAAAGGCCACTTGCCAATGGTGACCAATGGCCACACAATTTAAAAGGTAATACATCAGTCTTACCTGCAAAATCATGCACCATTGGCAAATATAGTTGGGCAGGGCAACAAGTAAAGTTGAGAGAACTTAGGTCTTTACTTAGCTATGATATAGAGAGTACAAAGAATGTATAGTTTATATAGGCTCCATGTCACTGCTATAAGGGAAGGCTCTTTATTTGTGTAGAAACTAATATTTTCTTAGATTTTGGATATTAAATGTTAAATAGTCACAAACTACAACTTAGTCTCATTTAATCATTTGATTCTAGAAGCTGGTTCCTCATTTGCTGTTCACTCCTTGGTACTAGGAAAGGTCCATCTTTAGAAACCAATGGGCTCAAGACAGAACATAGGAAGTGGATGGGAAGGAGTAGGTCACTCTTCATATTTACACACAGCTTTGCTGCTCTATGCGCCCTGTCTGTACACCGGTCACAGGAATGTAAGAGTCTCTCTACTTCTGACTAGCTGTTTGTGTTATTTCTAATGGGATGATAGTTATAGAGATCAGGCAGCTTGTTGTTGACTGTACTCCTATCTCCACTCACTCTCTGTCTCAGGGATGTTGTTAGCTGCAAAATTTAAAGGGATCCTATCACTGGATACCCTTTTGTTTTCTGACTAACACGTAGGAATAGCCTTAAGAAAGTCTCTTCTTCTCCTACCTTTAGATGTCTTCTCTGAGCCGCCATTCGGTAGAAATCTTCAGTATGCAGAGGAGTTCTCTCGCAGCACTGGGGGCGGTCCCCAATGCTGCGAGAGAACTCTCCAGTGATGCCTCCATCTTCTTCTGCAACACCCTCTCCCTGTGTCTTCTTCCGTCCTGGGTTTCAATCTTCTAGGCTTCTGCGCATGTCTGGGCCACAAGAAGATGGCAGTGTTAGGGAGAAAAAAAAGGGTATCCAAAAGGGTTGAGCGATCGGATCGCAAAAGATTGGATTCTATCGGCAATCAAGCAAATTTCACGATCGCGATTGGGATCGGCTGGAAAATTATCGGAAATTGGATTTTGAAATCTCAAGATCGGCTCAACCCTAAAAGTGATTTTTTTTCCATAGAGAAGCATTGACCAGGGTTGAGCGATCGGGATCGAAAAAAGTCGGATCCCGATCGGCGATTGAGCAAATTTCACGATCGGGGATGAGCTGGAAAATGATCGGAAATCGGATTTTAAAATTGATCCTGAAATCTCAAGATCAGATCAACCCTAGTAACCAATGATAGGATCCCTTTAACTAAAAAGTAATAAAATATCAGCAATTCAAAATGTCAGACAACAGAATATTATATGGAGCCATTACAAATACGAATTGTCCTTAAAAAAATAAGACCTCTTACAGCTCTGTGCACAGAAAAATAAAAAAAAAACAAGTTATGGATTTTGGAAAACAGGGAGCAAAATATGAAAATGCAAAAAATTAAAAATGTCTGCAGTGAGAATGGCTGAACTTCCATCAGGTTAAACTTAAGGTCAGAAGGTTGAGGGGCCAAGTGTCGTAGATGTCCTAGATATTGCACCGTGCTGTATATCTGTGCAGTATTCGTAATACATATCACGAGCATTGAAAGCAAAAGCAAAACAGTCCACAAATGGTTGCAAAATAGATTAGTGACTCAATTCATCTGAAATTGAAATTTATGTTAAAGTAATTAATTCCGACAAGCCAAGTCATGAATCAGAACTGATCTGGCAAATAAAAATTCCAAAGCATTGCAAAAGGAAAAAAGTTCAGAGCAGGGCATTTCATGGGAAAAGCATCCGTAATGCCACCGAAGGTTACCCTGCACCGCACATTCCACTCTCGGCTTTGGTCCAATTTATTTGGCCATATTTGTTTTGGGAAGAAAGGTTTGCGTGATGCTGCATTGTCCAGACCAACGATGACCCGTGTAAACTGATGGGCCATTGAGTTATGCTGTGTTAATAAAATACTATGATGCCATGTGGTTGGGTGAAACCAACTGGTTGGTCCAGGAAACTTGTCTGGTTTCTTGGACCGAATATGGCTGAATGGGCCCACGGAGACTGGGGTTGGGTTACCAGCCTTTCCTCGTCCACTGCCATGAGGCTGGAGAACTATGAACTATGCCTGGCAGGAGTAGGAATAGGGAAGGAATCATAAAGATGGGTTATGGGGTCACTGCAACCCTTCTTACTCTAGTTTAAGGAGAGACAATGGGAAATTCGGTATCAGACTAATGACCGTACCTTGTAGGGCGACATCTACACTTTCCAAAGTCTCATCCTTCAGAAGTAAATTGTAATTACATTGCTCACTCACAATAAAATAGACAGCACATGAGCACCACTGCCCCATCAGACCGCTGATCAGCAGGGGTCCTGGGTGTTTGACTGATCTCTTATTGATGATCCAACCTGAAAATAGGTCACCAATAAAAAAAGAGCTGGAATAAGGTTTTAAAGTAACTATCCATCTATTAAAAATTGATAGCCAATCATTAAAATAAGCTATTAATTCTAGATGTGTAGCGGTCCAACTGTCAGGACCCCGACAGATCAGCTGATTCTCAGAGACAACAGCTATCACCATTAATGACCTATTTACCTTTGAGTCTATGGGACAGCCCCCAGAACAACTGCTATCAAAAAATACGACATATTGATGGGGCCCACTGTTTATCAGATCAATATGACTTTATAACTGTGCAAAAACAAGATGCTCAAGAGAATAAAAGTCACATGACTAAATAAAAAATTAGGCGACAAGAAATGGCAAAAATATCTAAAAGAGTAGATGATTACAATACGGTAGCCCTCAGCGGGGGAGGGAGGATCAATAAATACTTGTTGGTGTTGATACATAAAGTTTGTTTCATTTGTAGTCCCGAACAGTCAATAGTGCAATCGTGTGATACATTGTTTCTCTATGGGAACTTTCCTGATTGTAACAGCAGCTTGGGAACTACATACAATGTGATTCTATCCAGATACAGAAAAGCAAACACTCTCCGATGATCGGAGTTACTGACGTCAGACTCGGGTGCGATGATCTATGCGGATTTCCAGCCTCACTCTAAATCTTCAGTGACGTGTACATGGAGATGTATCTGATCCTAACATGACACCCCGCACGACTCTTACAGGGGACAAGTTCCAGGCTCCTTTTATTACTGAAGGGTCACAATATTATATTATCTACTCTAGGGATAGAATTCCACTCCTCATTTCAATATTTGCAAACTGTAGATGATAAATAGACAAGGAAAAGATATCAGTGAAACATCAAACTATTGTAACTTCTGACACATTCAGGGTTAAGACTAAGGTTCATTTAGCCTTAAGACCTACAATGCATACAGTAAATGGTGTATCTAGTTGTGCACCAGTTAGGATGTGGTGCAGATGAAATGGTATAATTTGGTGTTCACCAATTGACACAATACTCCTAATCTGGCATGGATCCTTCCTTGGCTTTAGCAACCTCATGAAGAAACATGTTGAAATGTTTAAAGACCAACCCATCCAGACAAAGTCACCCAAACATACGCAGACACATTACCTTAAAATGGTTATCTGAGACTATGACAATGATCTCCATGACTCTTCTCATGTCCATTGGTCATATGGCTCCATCGCATTCATTCACAGATAATGTCGAGCTACAACTTCCTCATATGGGCTTTTGCTCATGGGACTGTATCTATTGTGGAAGTCAATATCACAAAGTCCTCATGGCCAGACAAACAAGGATAGCTAAGCCGTTCCATAAGCTCAGGGCTGGAGCCAGAAGTACAGTCAACTTAGCCCCATTACATATAGAGATGAAGGCAATGTATGACCGCTTATATCTGCTTTAGGGTCCATGGGGTCTTTAAGAACCAAGGATTCTTCCAAAGAAAGAGTAGCCTTTGTGACTAATTTAGCCACAGAGATGTCAACAGAGGTGTTGTTTCCAGGTAGATAATGTGTCTGGATCTAACTCGTACACCACTTAAATGCTTGCACCCATGTCAAACTTTTTATCTTGTTTCACAGTCTTCTTTGAGAGCAGATGCCTTGTAAAACAACATAGACCATTCTTTGTGGACCGTTTACCTGAATATCTCACTGATTCGCCAGTTCGCTTCAGAGCTATGACTAGTTCTGGAGCTCCATCATCCTTAAACCAGTAATATTCTTCATCATGAAAAGAAGATTTATCAGATATGACTTTACCCCCTGACATGGGGATGTCAGAGTCAGAAGAGGTTGGTGATGGGTCAGAGGAGTCAGAAAAGGTTGGTGATGGGTCAGAAGAGGTTGGTGATGGGTCAGAGGAGTCAGAAAAGGTTGGTGATGGGTCAGAAGAGGTTGGTGATGGGTCAGAAGAGGTTGGTGATGGGTCAGAAGAGGTTGGTGATGGGTCAGAAGAGGTTGGTGATGGGTCAGAAGAGGTTGGTGATGGGTCAGAAGAGGTTGGTGATGGGTCAGAGGAGGTTGGTGATGGGTCAGAAGAGGTTGGTGATGGGTCAGAAGAGGTTGGTGATGGGTCAGAGGAGGTTGGTGATGGGTCAGAGGAGGTTGGTGATGGGTCAGAGGAGTCAGAAGAGGTTGGTGATGGGTCAGAAGAGGTTGGTGATGGGTCAGAGGAGGTTGGTGATGGGTCAGAAGAGGTTGGTGATGGGTCAGAAGAGGTTGGTGATGGGTCAGAAGAGGTTGGTGATGGGTCAGAGGAGGTTGGTGATGGGTCAGAGGAGGTTGGTGATGGGTCAGAGGAGGTTGGTGATGGGTCAGAGGAGTCAGAAGAGGTTGGTGATGGGTCAGAAGAGGTTGGTGATGGGTCAGAAGAGGTTGGTGATGGGTCAGAGGAGTCAGAAGAGGTTGGTGATGGGTCAGAAGAGGTTGGTGATGGGTCAGAGGAGTCAGAAGAGGTTGGTGATGGGTCAGAAGAGGTTGGTGATGGGCAGAAGAGGTTGGTGATGGGTCAGAAGAGGTTGGTGATGGGTCAGAAGAGGTTGGTGATGGGTCAGAAGAGGTTGGCGATGGGTCAGAAGAGGTTGGCGATGGGTCAGAGGAGGTTGGTGATGGGTCAGAAGAGGTTGGTGATGGGTCAGAAGAGGTTGGTGATGGGTCAGAAGAGGTTGGTGATGGGTCAGAAGAGGTTGGTGATGGGTCAGAGGAGGTTGGTGATGGGTCAGAGGAGTCAGAAGAGGTTGGTGATGGGTCAGAAGAGGTTGGTGATGGGTCAGAAGAGGTTGGTGATGGGTCAGAGGAGGTTGTTGATGGGTCAGAAGAGGTTGGTGATGGGTCAGAGGAGGTTGGTGATGGGTCAGAGGAGGTTAGTGATGGGTCAGAGGAGGTTGGTGATGGGTCAGAGGAGGTTGGTGATGGGTCAGAGGAGTCAGAAGAGGTTGGTGATGGGTCAGAAGAGGTTGGTGATGGGTCAGAAGAGGTTGGTGATGGGTCAGAAGAGGTTGGTGATGGGTCAGAGGAGTCAGAAGAGGTTGGTGATGCGTCAGAAGAGGTTGGTGATGGGTCAGAGGAGTCAGAAGAGGTTGGTGATGCGTCAGAAGAGGTTGGTGATGGGTCAGAGGAGTCAGAAGAGGTTGGTGATGGGTCAGAAGAGGTTGGTGATGGGCTCGCTGTTCTTTTCCTCATACAAGACTTATGCACATTGGAATTTTATATCAAGAGAAAAAATGTTTTGCTTCTATAGAGATATTTGGATCCAGATTGGAACAGCTCGCACACATATCCAATTCTAGATCATCCGGGAAAGGTTGTTGGCAGTCCTTACATATTCTGTGATTTTCTTGATCCCTTATGGCTTTCACTGTGGCCGGAGATCTGAAAAGAACAGAGTAATGTTAGTGAACCTCGACTTACATTGTATGCAGAGAGGAAAAGTCCATAAAGATTAGCTGGAACAACCTCACTAGTAAGGCCGGAGCAGGGGACAATGAGGGATTTATAGGGAACGGTCTGATACTTGTTTTATGATTGGATACTGCTTACTGCCTACCAATACAGCGAGACATAGATATAACATAGAATGAGACCTAGACACAACCTCTTGGATTCTGCCTGGAATTAAAGCCGTTAGACCAAGTTTACATGTCATTCACAGGATCGGTAACAACAACTGGCCCCTACTTATTTATCACTAATGGGATATTCCCATCTTCCCAAATGGCCGGAATATTTGGGGTGGGATTCAACTTTTAACAACAGGTTCTGTGGGGTTTGGGATGGCAGTATACAAAGTATGGTGAGCAATTTTTATAATGGGAGTGCGGAGAGGCAGGACTCATAGAATACCACCAAAATCTCCAAAGGGGAAGTGGTGGAGAAGTACACACAGCGGGCAATGCAAATAACGAATTATGTCCTCATATATCAAACGGGTTATTCAATGTTATTATATTGATACCAATAATATATCCAATCAATGTTAATATGCCAGGAGCCACGCTGCTCACTTGCAGTACCTAAACATACCGCTACATATCATATGATAGGTAAGCAGCCCGGCTCTCATCAGGTCCACATTACTGGTATCAGAACAGTTGATCTTGGCTATCGGAACCCTGTGGAACATTATTAGAAATGTGGATATCCCCTCTACTAATCCCGACATAGGATATTGGCCCCCATTAGTGTTCCTGCACAGAATATTGGCCCCCATTACTACCAGCATACAGTATAATGGCCTCATCGCTGCCCCCCTACTATCACCAGTGGTCCCATCTAAATGAATGGAGCAGGAACAAGCCTTTCCAGCCCTATTATCCATTACAATTGCATGTGTTATGATCAGGCAGCAGGATTCCTATTTAGCGTAACAATCTTATAATAATGTTACATTGTTTCCATACAAGTGTCTGCATTGCCCTGCTTGTATTCTCCTACGTCTCCGTTACACTTAGTGACAGTATTTTGTTATTGCTGCTGTTCTACGTCGTATCATCATTGCTACTACCGGAGACCTCTGCGCTTTGTAAGAAGTAAACAGTTTGCAGCCCAGGGCTCAGGTTCCCACTCATGTGCATTGGAATTGTCCGGATATAATTTATATTGCCAGACATAAATCGGAGCAGCAGCCTTCTGACATTTTGCAGAGAGTAGATGTTTTGGTTTTACAGATGAAAGAAAGGAGTTTGTTTGAGTTTTGCCAATGGAAAGAGAAGTTTCTCCTATAATGCATTCTACATTCCCCGCCTGCCCTAGACGGATTTGCTTTTCTTTAACTCTTCTGCTGCCAAGGTAGCTTTGTATAGAGCTTAGTGAACCAGCGCTGGCCAATAAAACAGATTGGTATCACAAAAGTTCTGATCCGTTTGATCAAATAAAACAGTTCAATCTAAAAGAAAGGGATAAAAATTTAGGCAGTAAGTAGGGTTGAGCCGATCTTAAGATTTCAGGATCGATTTTAAAATCCGATTTTCGATCATTTTACAGTCGATCTCGATCCTGATCGCGATCGTGAAATTTGCTCGATGATCGGGATCCGATCTTTCCCGATCCTGATCGCTCAACCCTAATTGTATATTATAGATACAGTAGGGTTGAACAGATCTTGAAATTTCAGGATTGATTTTAAAATCCGATTTTCGATCATTTACCAGTCGATCTCGATACCGATCGTGATCCAATCTTTCCCGATCCCGATCGCTCAACCCTAATTGTATATTATAGATACAGTAGGGTTGAGCCTATCTTGAGATTTCAAAATCTGATTTCGTTCATTTTCCAGTCGATCCCAATCGTAGAATCTTTCCCGATCCCGATCCCGATCGCTCAACCCTAGCAGTAAAATAAAAAGTATGGAGTAACATGGAGAGTGGCGGGACCGTTGTTCTTATCCTTATTAGGTGTTTTCTATTCTAGTTGTGTCCTGGGAAGGTTTTCAGCTGGTTTTGACCCTGGAAATATTTCTGAAGATTCCAAATAGAAATTGCCTTTGCTTATAGAATAATCCCAGTTAGTTTCAAGGTTCATTGCTACTTCTGAATGTGCATACATTTCTAGCTATTCATGTCAACTATACTTTTCCATGGCCATGTCAAGACCAGCAAAGACCCCCAGAAATCTATATGTTTATAGAAATGCTATAAACCACAGCAGTGCATAACATCTACAAGACGGATATGTCTTCTATCCTACCAACATTCTTCTCCTGGGTACCATCTTATGTGTTTTTTCCTATACTCCCTCATGTCTGCTCCAGGATGGCGTGCCGTGGGCAAAGAGAGGAAATCTGGCACTCAGCAACACGCTGGGAATTGTATGAAAACCTGTGGAAGAATGTCAAGGTGAGGCGTAATGTTTGAGGCATTTCCTCCATAAGATTGGGTGACTGCAGAGAGAAAACAAATAGAGAGTATCAGGCTTCCAGAGAACAACCTGACGTTTTTATCTAGAAATGTTAACACGGGCTGGAATTCCTTAGATGCTTTTCACTACCTAACCGAAGGTAAGTCTCCTACTTTGGGAAAGCCAATCTGTCTTAAAAGCAGAAAAAAAAAAGTTCCCCCTTGTCTAGCTAGTCTAAATAAAATGATCACTTGCATCACCCCGGCTTGAACTTTCCACCACAATTAGCTAAAGTATCTCAATTTATCTTTCCCTGACAGTTTATGATTTTAAGGAAATTTGAGATGTTTTCAAAAAAATGGACTTCACAGCACCATCTGCTGGTGTGAAAATCAGCTGTGAAACACGAGCCACGCTATCGGGAGGCAGGAGCTGGGATCAGTGCTGGGTGCAAATTCAAGGGAACTCGGAGGAACATCATAGAACCTTCATAGACTCGAGTTATGTATCAAAGCAAATAGAATAGAGATAAAGGTATTGCAAATGGTGCAAAAAACAAAAT